>NC_061120.1:85711510-85786510 GCF_002878395.1 Capsicum annuum | reverse complement strand
GTTATATGTTGCTGCTTATAAACAACCTGTTGCAATGGATGAGTAATTCGTTGGAAAAAATAAAAATAGATCACTCATCTATTATACCAAGTAGGTTATCTATTCATATTTATAACCAACCTTTTACAGCGGATGAGTAATTCGTTGGAGAAAATAAAAATAAATCACTCATCTATTGCACCAGGTAGGTTATCTATTGTAACGTATAACCAACCTGTTGCAAGGGATGAGTAATCCATTGGAAACAATAAAAATAGATCACTCAGCTGTTGCACCAGATTTCTCATCTGTAGTCATATGAGTTATCTCTTGGATCAATATTGTTTAGATTTCTTTCAAACAGAAGAGTCATCTGTCGCAATAAATGAATAATCTATTAGATTGTTTATTTGTTGCAACAAATTTTCATTAGAACATCAGATTTTCATGTGTTGCATCAGATTTTCACTTGTTGCATTAGATGTTTAATCTGTTGTATCAAATGTTTCATCTATTGCATCAGATGTTTCATCTGTTGTGTCAGATATTTCATATATTGCGTCAGATGGTTCATTTGTTGTGTTAGATGGTTCACCTGGTGTGTTAGATGGTTCATCTGTTACGTTGGATCGTTCATCTATTGCGTCAGATGGTTCATCTGTTGCAATACCATTTTTACCAAGAAAAACAACAAATCAACCCAGCAACAACAATACAACACACACACTAAGAACATCAATGGTGATAAAAAATCACCAATAAATCGAATCAACAGTCCGACAACAAGAGATATAATAATAACAAAAAATTATATTTCACGCCGGAAAGAGTAGTGAAGAAATACCAAAAATTAGGGTTTTATTCATTCCATATTTTAAATTTAAGCAAGAAATATTAAAATTATTAATGAATATTAGAAGAGAAGTTGGCTCAAGTTCCTTTGTTTCTTCATAACTAAAATGACATAATTTTTAACCCGTAAAAGAAGAAATGGGACGACGAAGAACTCGAAATTATTCTTGCCGGCGAACACTGCTTGTCACTTCGATTGATGATTGAAATACGAGAAGGAACTCACTGAACTATTTATCGCCGGAGCTTGATGCCGCCGGAAATTGAATGGAGATTTTGCAGAACTGTTGGTTGGGAGAGAGTTGAGAGAGACTGTCGAGAGAGATAGAGAGGAGGGAGACAATTGATTTTGAAAGGAGAGGGGTGTGAGTTGATTTTTATTTTTAAAAAGATTAGAAAGTTTTGAAAATATTAATTAAGTCCACAATTAACTTAATCAAATTTTCTAATTATATTTTACCCTTTAAGTTGGTCAATATCACCAATCATTCATTCAAGACTTGAAAGACACATTTTCTTCAATTTTCTCACTTTCTAATTCTTTAAAGTGGGATTTCCTACCATAGAAAACTTGAGAACCTGAGATATTTTGACGTAAAAGTGACTTTCTTTCCTACCTATGCTAGCTTCTTGAATGTCTTTCAATAAGATATTACCATTTTATGATATTGTAATTTATATAATCTAAATGTTCCTACTTTATTTAAGTTAGTTTAAGAACATGTTTATACTTTCTGTTTTTTTTTTTGTATTTTTCCATCACAACAAACTCTCCCCATAAATACTATGAAGGTATTTAATATAGGAGAATGAAATATAGTTTAGTGCAACATCTTACGGTTTATGTGATAATAATGGTTTGATTTCTTATTTTTCAGGAATCTCATCTATCAATATCCTCGTGTTTTTTTTTTTTTAATCTTTTTGAGACATATATATTAATCATTTGATATAGTCCAGGTATTTTTTGCTAAATGTTATTAATAAAATCTACAAACATAATCATTTTCAATATGAAAATAGTGAAACATGTAGATGTGTGATGTAAATACACAGTCAATGATGTCAATCATAGATTATCTACAAGTAAATAACCTTTCATTTAGTGAAGAAAAATATTTCAACATTGGGTCTATGACATGTAAATAGTATAATGTTTGAAAAATGGGCAGAAATAACCTGTCAGGCCAGACGATTGCCACCCGATAGCCATTAAAATAAATTTTCATGTTATAGCTAATTTTATTGAAGCTTAAGAAAATAAATGTCCACATGTCCCCGTACATCAGCATTGGAGATAAATATCATGTGCAACACTTTCCCCCAAATCTTTTAGGAACCAAAGTATTCCAAAATAATATTTTAATTTTTTATTAAGAAAAATTACTTGTCCAATTGGTATTTTATTCTTAACAAGTATTAAGCATTTATGACTATTATATTGTACAAAAACAATTAAAATAATAACATATTTAGTATAATTTTATAAATAGGATCTAGAAAGGGTGATGGTAGATATTACACTCATCTTGAGAAAATAGAAAAATTGCTTGTAATAGATCCTCGTAATATTGAAGTAGGTAAATTAAAGTCTTTATGAAAATATTGAATATTATACGGTAATAAATAAATTATATAACAATGATACAGTTTCTATACACATTCTATACGTATACATATTTCGTACAATAATTATACAGTTTCTACACATATTCCATACAAACTTTAGCAACAATTATTATTCAGATACATATTTTATATGACCCTATATATTTTTTGTGCTCATTTTATACAATTCGTATAACACATTGATGCAGTTTATATATGAAAAAAAAACCCTATGCAGAGTAGTTTCTATACCATATTGATACAATCCTTATACCTTATTGTTGCAATCCCTACACTATATCGATACAACTACTATACTATATTGATACAATCCCTATACCACATTCATTGTTCAATATACATATCTTTTGTACATACATATTCTATATAACAATGATACAATTTTTATACATATTATATATATAATTCTTATACAGCTATAAATTTTTTTTCATATTTTATACAATAATTATATAAATTTCTGAACATATTTATTTAATTTTTTTTTAAAAAAACATGGATTATTTTTGCTAAAGAAAAAATATAGCGAGACAAACAAAAATTATATTATCTGATTTTTATACGCATTATGTATAATTTCTCAAATGGCCAGTTGATGAAATAAAAATAGGATAAGTAGTTATTTCATGATATTTTGTGAAAATGGTCATTTTAGTGAAATTTCTTTGTTCTAATAGATATGAGTTGTCCTTTCACTTATAGTTTAAAAAATAATTATAATGCTAGATCTGTACTAATACGGGCCATAACTAATTAGTATAATAATAATTGGAATAAAAAATTATTTAACAAACACTTTAAAAATAAAAATAAGCAAAATAATTTAGTGATACACGGGTAAGGCTAATGAAATATGAATGCCTCTTTACCAAATATCAAAAGTCTGCAAAGTCGCCCATTTCATCTTTATCAAGCTATATAGTACTGAACCAACTTCTCATGTTCACCTTTACCAATTCATTGGTGGTTTGATCTTTCACGGTAACCTACCATTTTCCGGCAACAATACCTTCAAATAGAAGGCGAAAATTGACTCCAAGAAATCAGAAGATGATGGGAACGATCATAATTGATTTTAGTAAGATATGGGCAAAGTGCTTTCTCATACTGACTCCCAAAAATAGGAACATCATGAAGTGCTTTTTCACTTGTAATATTCAAAAGATTGGACTACAAGCAACTTGATGGATTCACACCGCAGATCTTGTGCTGTCGATTCTCGTGGTGGATAGTGATATCATGATAAACCATGGGAGGTTTCATCCTACATCGACAAAAATACAAACAAATAACAAAAAAGAACAAATAAAATCCCTTTTGTATGGTGCTTCCTTAATATATATATATTTTTCATCAATTGGCATGCTAATATATTATGTAATTTTGGGTTAGAACTGCAATTATTATAATTGAAAGAGCCTTAGAGTCTGTTTGGACGGTAGTTTCCCATAGTACGGTATGATATGATTATCATGAAAATCATATTTGTTTTGATTGTTTGCTAAAAGAATGATATTGTATGATATTTTTCCATGGTTTGATAATCATGGAATTCTTCAATTTCTTGAACCACCAATTTGGTGGTATGTCCTTATATAATTTTGTTCAATCTTATTTTACCCTTTATCCTATTTAATTATTCTTACGCTTTTCTTCTAACTTGAAACTTCCTTTGGCCTACTACCCCGTGTGGTTGGCGTCTTGCCCGAAAGAATTAACGGTTGGTCAAACCTATCATCCATATTGTCTATATCATGCAAGACATAGTCATCCAAGCTGCTGAAACCAAAAATTGAACAGAAAGATGACATGATGTCAAGCAGCATAGACATAGGGTTGAGGTTTTGTAAGATTGTGTGGACTATTGCCATAAGATTAATTTCTATCATAGTTGAATGTTCTTGATTGTTCGTGAATCGTGATTAAGAAATTGATGATTATTCTACCAGAAGAAACAATTATATCTTGGTGAAATCATCCTCTCATGACCAAATTCTGATCTACCAAGGCACTTGGTAGTTCAGTACTTGTAACTTCCAAGAGGGAGCTATCAATTCTTTCTTTGGCCAATCAGGCTTCCTTTAATTAATAATTTTTAATAATTAGGGACATTTTAGTAAATTTATCTGTTATTATACAATACCATATCATTAAACCAAACTAAAAAACTATTATTAAACCACAGTGAACGATACAGTCTATCAAACATTATATTATACCATACTGTATTGTACCATACCATACCATACTATACGGTACCATACATTATGAAACCATGATGAACCACCATTCAAACAAAAGCTTTGTCTGAGATCAAGTGTTTTGATCTATGAATAAGGAATAGAGGGTTTTGTACTTTTGAACTTTACATTGTTTTGCAATAACAGAGAGAAAATAGCCTAAAAATCCTCCAAAGCTTTTTTCGAAATTTCAACTACATACTCAAATTTTATGAGGGTGCTATCACCCCTCTGAATATTTTAACAATAAAATTATTTACTTCATAAATACTGAGGTGGCAAAGTGAGTGTTCACTCTCTTTAACACAAAAATTATATATCAAAATTTTATTTTAATATTTCTTTACATAAATATATATAATTTTAATTATTATTTTTTCTTTATTCATTTTCTTTCTTCTTCTCTCTCACAAAATTAAAAGCTTCATGAACTCATTAATGACGCCCAAGACTAACCATTTATCTTCCTCTTCTCCAATTTCATCAACTTCAAGAACTCATCGTCACCTTTTATAACTCCATCTCCATCTTCACTATCATCTTTGTTGGTTGTAATCCTCTCAAAGATTAAATTCAACAATCATCATCGCCTCGCTCTTGATGATGACTTGCCCTGGTCTTTCCTCCCCATCTTTCTTAAGTCTATTTCTATGTTCCAATTTCATTGATGTGCCCAAGCATAAAACACACAAAAAATTAATTTATTCAATTAAAATTCAAAATTCGACATAAAGATCAAAACTTTGTAGCAATTATAATCAGAAGAAATTAAAAAGATAAGCAAATTTAAAATAAAATCAACAAGAGGGGTAAAGGTTGGAATTAATAAATCCTAACAGTCCTAGAAATCTTCATTTTTTCTTTTGCTCCTTTATACAAATCCTTCAATCTATATAACAATGCATTCTCCACTAGTGCTGCCTTTCTCAACCTGCCTCCTCCACTCCCCGAACTCCCCACACCAGAAAATTCCACTCCACTGTTCGCAGTACTCCTAAAAAATTCATCCTTACCTTTCCTCCCCCTCCCATCACTACTTTCCCCCGCATCTGTTGTCGTCCCCGTCGTCGCTCCCGATGAAGAATACCCAAACAACTGTGCATAAATATCATCAGTATCTCTAAGGTTAAACCAAAATGAAGGGTTCGAACGCGGATTTCACATATTATAGGGTCTATCTCTTGGAGGTGGCGGTACTTATCCAATTTTTAATGTTTTCTTACCAAGCAAATCATAAATCTGATGTTTAAAATTCTAGTGATGCTTAATGATGTTATCTTCTTCACCATCTGCTGTCTCTCCAATCGTCGAAAAAAAAGTAAGGAATTTACAGAGAAAAAGGGAAATGGAAAATGAAAAAAAAAAAGAGAAATGAGAAATATTTAGAAAAAATAATTAATTTCTTATATAAAAATATAATATTATGTCATATTACGTGGCATGCACATGTTGATCAGTCTTCAATACAGATCTGGGTGTGAATTTTTAACGGGACAATAATTTAAGGCTTAAACAGATCAGGGGGTAATAGGGACCCCATGAAATTGAAGTATGTAGTTGGAAATCCGGTACTTGGTTGGGGGGGGGGGGGATTTGGCTATTTTCTCTAATAACAAAAAAATAATTATAGTTCATTTTCGATCTTAGAAGTATCAAACCATAAGGCCTACTCTAACAACTTAGGGTGAAAAGCATCATCAACTTTAGTTAGACAAAAAGAATAAATCTATATGTGATCTAATGTAATACCTCAAAAATTTTAGAACCTTTGTGCATTCACTGTTGTATTAAATCCAAACATATTTAAAATCAAATTTAATGTCTTTTTAGTATTCAAAGTTATTTATATATGTATTAAGGCCTCCAGTAACTCTAAACTCATAGCCAAATTAAAACCTTTTTTACGATTGATTTCTCATAAAGTGTCTTGCTATAGTCAATTTCAAATGAGAATAACTCCTAGATAATATAGTATTTTTAAGCTTAAGACCCACGACATGATAGATAATTTAAGTAGCTTTTCAACACATCAAGTTTTTCCTTAATCCAATGTTGGAGTAAAAAGTGTTAATCCGATGTTAGAGTATAAAGTTATGGCTATTTTACGGAAGCCCTGTCAAGCTGCAGTGATCCATGAATTTAACCTACGATTCGTGAGTTAAACCTATGATTCTTGAGTTGAATCTACGATTCATAAGTTGAACCTATGATTCATGAGTAGGGTCCTAAAAACTAAAAAATATTCTAATTTCCACGACTCTAGCCCACAATTTATTGATTCAACCTATGATTCATGAGTTGAAGTTAAGAGTGTAATGACCCTATAGGTTATTTTCTGTATTCTCACTCATTTTTGCCATTTATAGCTCTCCCATAGCTGCTCTAGTTATTTATGACTCACTCAAACTAACATTTCGATTATTGGGCAGTATGTTTGGTGTTTAGAGCTAATTTTTTATTTTGAAGCCTTTACTGGTTCAAATTGACTATTCCAACAGCTCCAGAATATTAATTTTGGGTTAGATGGATCGTTGGTTGGGTTCTCGAGACTCCCAGACTTATTTCAGACTATTAGCTAGAAGTTAAGAGAAATGGTAAGTGGGTATCGGACCAACTTTTCCCCAAAACGATCTCTAATGCAAATTTTTGACTATGGCATTCAGTTTGGAAAATCAAATTTTATAAGGTAGCATAGTCCATTTGCGTATACAAAATTTTGGAATAAACCCGAGTGGTTGGTAGAAACTTGGAATTTCCAAGTCTCAGCTGGTAATGGTGCATTACGTAAGCGATTCTTTTGATTGCCTTAGTAATATACCAAACTCCAGGAAGTATCGCTTAAGATAAAAAATATGTCTCTTAAGAGAATGGCTCGAAAGTGGCTGGCTATCATGTAAGTGATACGTGTGTCGTATATGCGACAACTTCTCAGCCAACCATATATCACATAAGTGATTAGACGATTGTATAAGTGATCAGACAATTGCGTAAGTGATACCCGTTGGTCTGGAATGGATATGAATTCCCTACTTAACCTTTTTTTCTCCATTATTCATCCATTCCTATGATATTGGAGATCTAAAAAGTAGAAAAGCTTTGGAAAATCTTATGTGGGTGAATTTGGAGCTTAGGTCGAGTTTATTTATGAGCTTCTACTTCAAATTTGTTATAAGCCCCTATCTATTCTAAGATTAAAACCTTTTTTTCTTCTAAAATACTTATGAGCTCAGTGGTTTGATTTTGCCATCGTTAGAGGTCGAAATTTACCTATTTTTTAGGATAAATATTTCTTGAGAATAGAGGGACGTTGGGTTAGTTTTGAATATGCGATTTCATAAATGGTCCCCACATAAGATTTTTTAGTATTTTTGGACCCAAAGCAAAATAGTGTAATATGGGTATCATTGTTCCTATTTTGATAAATAGATTGTAATTTTTATAGCATAGCACCTTGCAAAAGCTTCTCGAAAGGAAAGTCAGTGATTTAGTGGATTCTTTGGGCTTTTCTTTGGCACCAAGTAGGATAGGTTTACCTTCTTTATAGATAGAGCTATCTCGTAATGCTTATGATATTATTCTAGATATGTGGTGGGATTTAGTTGTTGGAAGTATAAATGAGTATATTTCGCTTAATTAAACTATTTAGGCTACCTTGAAACTGTAAACATAGAGTAATTAACGTGGTTATTCATGTCTTATGTAAATTGGGCTTTATAAGTCATGGTTAGAATGGAAATGTCTTAATTACTCAAGCTAGGTGAAATTTGCCTTAGACATTCATGTTTAGGGTGGAATTTTCCATAGTTTCATAACCTATGGGAAATTTCCTTTGTTGTTATTGTGCTAGGTAGCCTTAGTTATACAAGTTTGGGAGAATTACTATCTTAGGGCTGTATATGACTTACTTAATACATAACGATGAACTTAGATACCTTAGCCTAGTTCGGGGTAGTTTTTTCCTAAAGTAGATTTTGGAGATTAGAGTGGGCCCCTCCAACCCATCATAAGAAGAGATTTATGCTAACCTTGTAGAATTATGTACACTGATATACCATCATTAATGTTTAGTTAAGACTGGAGGAGACTAAGCATATTTTTTAAGTATGATAGTTGTATATTAAGGGTTGATGCTAATTTTGAGTAATTTTAATGATTAATAGCATATATATATATAAAATTATTAATATGGCTTCCGGATATGATTAAAGACTTATGTGAATGATTATTAATATGGCTTCTGGATATGAGTAATGACTTATATATATGATTATTGATATGGCTTCTGGATATAATTAATAACATATATATATATATATATATATATATATGACTTTCAGATATGATTAATGACTTTAATATATGACTGTTGATATGAATTTTGTATATGATTAATGACTTATATATATATATATATATATATATATATAATCTTATGGATTTCAGATATGATTTATGACTTATAGATATGATTAATGACTTATAAATATGATTAATGGTTTATAGATACGATTAATGACTTATAGATATGATTAATGGATTATAGATATGATTAATGACTTATAGATATGATTGATGACTTATAAATATGATTAGCGGCTTACAGATATGATTAACGATGTATGGGATATGATTGACGACATGCAGATATGATTTATGACTTATGAGATATGATTGATGGCCTATATTTATGACTAATGGCTTGTTGATATGGTTTGTTGTTTTGGTCTATAATTATCGATTTTGGTTCAAGTCTGACAGTCAGTAATGATATAGATAATATGCATTTCGATTCAATTTTGACAAGTGATGATGATGATGAAGGTGCAATTGAGTTTCGATTCAGGTTCGACATTAGGAATTATGCATGAAATGATATATTTCGGATGGATCCTTGTTTATGGTATGATATTTGGTAGATTATGGTTATTTGGTTACTCAGTTTCATTGATTCTACCCTCCAGGCTTATGGGGGTCTGCGTTAGGTTATTTACTTTTCCGCACATATTGGCTTATTGGGAAAAATCTTGTAGTTATAGTTGTGTGATCTTATATCATAATTTCCTATGCGTTCATCTTATTATGTATAATAGTGATACAACTTATTTCCAAGTTTTCCCTATTAATGTGACTTAGATTATTTTATCTTATATTTTTTTAAACTTATATCATGATTTAGCTCAGTTGGCTGATGATGCATACTTAGTACTCGTGGTTTCGGTACTCATATTATACTGTTATACCTTTTTGGTTCAGATCATAGTACTAGTTGACATCACTAATTCGACATTCGTGCATAGTTGATTTCGAAGATTGAGTGAGCTTTTGGAGCCAGAGTTACCCTTTTTTAAGATAAATTATATTTGACTATCTAGTATTTTATGGTTCATTGTGGTAGCTCTTGTACTGACATTACTGAGTCGTGGGATGGTTTTGATTTTATATCAATCTATTAGACTATTATGACTGTATTGTAGTTGTCCAAGTGTTAAATTGTTAATTTCTGACTTCTTGGCCATTTCTCTCTAAGTTAGTGCATTGTATCTAGCTCTGGGCTATGGTTAAGCTTACCTTTTGGCGGGTTAGAGTATGTGCCATCATGAGAGGTAAATTGGGTCATGACAAGTTAATATTAGAACCTAGGTTTCATCGATATTTTTTGTACAAGATCTAGTTCCTAGTAGAGTCCCACAAATTGGAATGATAACGCCCGTTTCTTATCTTCAGGAGGCTATAGGGCATTGTTTGGAGTTTTTCACTTCTTTCATTTATTTTATACTAAGAAACTGAGTTGTTTTCTAAAGTATTCCCACTCTTTCATAGATGGCAAAGACACGTGCTACCGCTATACAAAATGAGAGACTCAAGACAGAGCCTAGGGATATTGTTGTAATTTATGGATGACAGAGGTAGTGAAAAGCCCAAAGACATGTCCCTCACTAGGGTCCAAGAAAGTGGGACCTTCACTAAACCCTTTTACCTCTCCTAATATATAGGTTATTTCACCCCAGCAAGCGGTGGGCTAGGGACCAATCCAGGCTCCACCAAGATTTATTTCTTTAGTGCTCAAAGATACTTTGGTTTAACTTTTGGGATTGGTTGTGGTACATTATATGATGGTGCATAGTCTACAGATTAGAGTGATATTGAGTGGGGTGCAACCAATAGTTATGACTCTCATAGTTGAGGTCCTTCTCACGCCGATAGTTTCTCAGGCGGTAGTTCCCCAGCCTGCAATGTCTGTGAGGAGTAGAAGATGTTTGGTAGGTTCTTGAGATTGGCTCAGCCTAGGTTTTATAGTTCACCGAGTGGGGATGAATATGAGTTCTTGATTATTTATGAGGATAGGCTCTATAATTTATGCCTAGTTTATAATGGTGGTGTAGAATACACTACTTTTTAGTTGGACTTTGCAACTCGGCATTAGTAGAGAGGTCATATTAATTCTTGGTCAGTTGGATTTTCCCCTTTGACGTGGATCCAGTTCTCTGAGATCTTCTTGGAGAAGTATATGCCCCAGAGTCCTAGGTATTCTTTAAGGGATCAATTCTCGAGGTTGGAGTAGGACTCCATGACTATTTTGTAGTATGAGTCTCAATTTTATTAGTTGGCTAGTCATGCTATTTCTATTCTTCCTGCTGAGTATAAGAGAGTTCATTGATTTGTCCGAGGATTGAGACTTTTTTTTACATGTCTATATAGATTCTGGTTGTTGAGGGTAAGTATTTTGCTAAGGTTTTTGATCATTCTTAGATTATGGAGAAGATGTATCATAAGGCCTATGGGGGCAGCGATAAGAGGGCGTGGTATAAGCGCAGGTTCAATGAGAGCCATAGTAGCTACCGATTCAGAAAAATATTTCTTAGTATAGGTACCCTCTGCGTTAGTCATATCAACATCAGGGTTAGTCTAGTAGACCCATTCAGGTTGTACTTCAGATTACCAATAGAAGCTAGTCTAGCTCCAGCGATCGTCCTGGCCAGGGTCGTAGTCGGTCTTCAAGGGGTTTATCTTTTGACTATTCTAGTCATAGTAGTTCTTTTAGGTCATCCAAATTTTCTTGTTTAAGCTTAGTTCCGAGGAAATATTATGGTTGTAGAGCTTTTGTTGGAGAGATTATTCCTTTATCTTAGAGTGTTCCACCTATAAGGGCAGTTTATTCCCTTGCTAAAGGTGGTATGCATAATTATAGGGATGGTCCTCAGGGTGCTCATAGAGGTTCTCAGGAAGGTAGGATAGGAGGTTAGTTAGAAGCCTAGCCAGTTTGTGGGTGTGGTCAGTTATATGTAGTACTTGCTAGACCCGAGGCTGAATCTTCGAATGTTGTTATTTCAAGTATGATTTTAGTGTGCCATAAATTGACTTTTTCCTTGTTTGATCCAAAATCCACTAATTCTTATATGTTTTCTTATTATGTTCCAAAGTTAGAGTTATCTTGGGATTCATTAACTATGCAGTTTCATGTATCTCCTCCCGTGGATAATTCTTTAATAGTAGATTGAGTTTTCAAAATCACCTATTATGACTGTAAGAGATGTTGATACTCATACTGATCTTATTATATTAGGCATGGTGGAATTTGATGTGATTATAGGCATGGAATGGTCATCCCACTATCATTCTATCCTGGATTATTTTTCCAAGACCGTTACCTTAGCCATGCTTGATATACCCCTATATCGTATGGTGGGGAGTTGATAGCAGGGATTCGACGAGGATTATTTCTTATATGTGTTCTAAGAGGCTTATCTTATGGGGTTACAGGTCTTATCTCGCTTATATTTATGATGTTAGTGTATAGAGTTCGTCATTTGACTTTGTTCCTGTAGTTCGTGAGTTTTTTGGTTTTTTCCCTACCAATTTACCTTGCTATCCTTCCTATTGTAGTATTGAGTTTTTTTTTGATCTTGAGCCGAGCACCTGACCTATTTCTATGGCCCGATATTATATGGCTCCTGCCGAGCTTAATGAGCTCAATTCTAAGCTTCAAGATATTCTCGACAAGGGTTTCATTAGACCAAGTGTATCTTTTTGTGGAGCTTCTGTGTTGTTTATGATGAACAAAGATGGCTCCATGCACATGTATATTGATTATAGGTAGCTTAATATTGTGATGGTGAAGAACCATTATCCTATGTCCTGAGTTGATGATTTGTGACTAGATTCAGGGAGCATCGATGTTCTCTGAGATTGATTTGAGATCCGATTACTATAAGTTGAGGATTCAGGTCGAGGAAATCCCAAAGATTGCCTTTAGGACCCATTATGGTCATTATGAGTTCCTAGTGATGTCTTTTGGGTTGACTAATGCCCCAGCTGCATTTATAGATTTGATGAACCGTGTTTTCAGGCCTTATTTTGATTCTTTTGTGATTTTGTTCATTGATGACTTCCTTGTATAATTGAGGAGTAAGGAGGAGAACATATAATATTTGTGGATTGTGCTCCAGGCCTTGAGAGATTATGTGTTTTTCTCCAAGTTCTCTAAGTGTGAGTTTTTGCTTGAATTCGTGACATTCCTTGTGCATGTGATATCTAAGAATGGTATTATGGTAGACTTGATTAATATTGAGGCTATTTGTGATTGGCCAGACCTACATCTCCCATTGAGGTTGATAGCTTCATTGATTTGGCCGGTTATTATAAATAATTTGTTGAGAGTTTTACTACTATTGCCGCGCTGATGACCCGATTGAATTGAAAGGAGGTTCCTTTCCCATTTTTCGAGGACTATTATTCAAGCTATGAGAAGATCTAGGGATTTCTCACTTTATCTCCTATTTTGGCTCTTTCATTAGAGGGTAAGGGATTCACCGTGTATTGTGATAGTTCTGGTATTGATATAAGTTTTGTATTGATGCGGTAGGGTCAAGTTAGTTTTTATGCAACGAAGTAGTTGAAGGTGCACGAGAATAACTACCCCATACTTGATTTATAGTTGGAGGCAGTAGGTTTTGCTCTTAAGATTTTAAGGCATTATCTTTTTGTATGCATTATGAGATCTTCACGGATCATCATAGTCTTCAGCACCTTATGGCCCAAAGAAAGAATACTGCTAGGTAGCATATATAGATAGAGTTACTTAAATATTATGACATCTCTATCTAGTATCATACATGAAAGACAAATGTGGTGGCAGATGGCTTGAACCAGAAGGCAGTGAGTATGGGTAGTTTGGATTGTGTTTTATTTTCTTAGAGGCCATTTGCATGGGATATTAAGACCTTAGCCAACTTTATTGTACGACTATATATTTCAGACTTGAGGAGTATTCTTGCTAGTATGGAGGCGAGTTTCTCCCTATTTGAGAAGATTCGGGATCACTAGTTTGAGGATAAGAAACTATGCATCATTCCTAGTCAGGTGTTGAGTGGTGAGTCTAAGAGGACTACCCTATATTCTCAGGGTGTCTTGAGATTCGATAGCCGCATCTGTGTTCCGAGGGTTGATGCCTTGATTCAGTTGATTTTGAATGAGGCTTACAACTCCAAGTATTCTATTTATCCGTTATAGCTAATATGTATAAGGATTTGAGACAACATTATTAGTGGAGTGGTACAAAGAGAGATGTGGTAGAATTTGTAACTTGTTGTCTATATTTTCAGTAGGTGAAGGCCGAGCATTAACGACATGGTGGTTTGATTCAGAGATATCCCATTCTCGAGTAAAAATAAAAGCGGATCACCATGGACTTTGTTAGTGGGTTGCCTCGTACTTCCTATGTTTTCAATGGTATTTGGATCATTGTGGATCGATTGGACAAGTCGGCATATTCCATTCCTATTCAAATATCTTTCATTAACGAGAGGTCGGCCTGTATCTATGTTAGTGAGATAGTCCATTTGCATGGTATGCCTATATCTATCATTTCATATTCGGGTTTGGTGTTCACTTCTATCTTTTGGAGAGCTTTTAGGGAGGGTTGGGTACTTAGATGGATCTTACTACAACCTTTTATCCTCAGACCGGCGGACAGTCAAAATGGCTTATTAAGGTTCTCGAGGATATGCTCTAAGCCCGTGTTATGGATTTTGGAGGTCAATGTGAAATACGTCAAATATTTTGCCCCTAGAATTCTTGAGTTTTTAAACTCACTACCCAGACTATGACTCTCCATATGAGTCGTAGGGAGTCATTAAAGGTCATAGAAATCTAATCGTAGCCCAACCAGTGTGTTTAGCTATGTCTCTATGTTGGTCATGATAGGCATCCAATGAGTCATGAAATCTCATTTTCAGTCGTATAATGTCTGTCATAGCCTAACCACTATAGGTTGCCAATATATCTATCTTATTTTATGATTTAGACTCACGAGTCGTAACGTCTGAATACAAGTTGAAGGGCACGACTCATAGTTAGACTAGTGTTGGTGTTCATGGATGCTGTCCAGCCTACCACTAAACGTTACGAGTCGTAGGGTGACCCTACGAGTCATAAGGTCACTCATAACAATTGGGCGATAGTTTTTCAGCCTTTTATTAAGGGCACTTTGGACATTTCCTCATTTCCCCAATAATAACCTATGACTTAAAATACCTGTAGGGTATCATTATCACTCCAAAAAAAATCAAAATAACTTTTTAAACTCTCCAAAATTTCCTAAAGAAAAACACTTAGGGTTTCTTAAGGTTGGGAATTAGAGCTTTCAAGGGTTATTTCTCCTTTAAATTTCTTGGTTATTAAGGCATATGACTCTACCCTTAAATATATTTTACTTAAATCATAAAATTATATGATTGTTTATGTGGATTTGAGCATGGTTTTTGATATAGGTTT
Organism: Capsicum annuum; assembly: GCF_002878395.1. NCBI lineage: Eukaryota > Viridiplantae > Streptophyta > Magnoliopsida > Solanales > Solanaceae > Capsicum > Capsicum annuum. The sequence goes on along the minus strand of NC_061120.1, from coordinate 85,771,037 downwards.
AGGGTTTTGGAATGAATGTTACTTAAATTATTTTCCCATGATTTATTACGCATTGTTCATGCTTTATTTATGGTTTTGAACTTGTAGGGTGCACGGACATGGTGAATAAACTCAAAGATTGTGATTTTCCCTAATTTTGTGAATATTGACAATTGTATTTGTAATAACCTCAACCCAATTTTGTGAAATTGGTTTTGAGTATATGTATAATTGCATTGAACTAATTTTGGAACAATTTCAGGATATAAAGAGTTAAATGAAACATAATGGTATAATTTAATGAAAAAAGGGGGTCAGTGTTCCCCCACTTTGTATTAATGAGCAAAGGGAGTTTGTTTCCATAAGTGAATGGAATTGTATTAGCATGATGATATTACCTTGCAAGTGTAGTTGCTATGATGATACAAACAGTGTATGACTTACGAAATATTATTGTTTAGTGAATGAGAATGTGTGAAAAGTGTTTTAATTGGGCTTAAAAGAGGGTTGTGTAGCTGGGCCGTGAAAGTAGTGGTCCTAAGGGACCAACTTTGGAAATCGTATTTGTTGACATGGGTGTTCTATATAATCGGGTGGTTTGAGTCCCCCTATTGAATGATAGGGTGGTTTGAGTACCCTATGTAAAATGACTGAGTGATTAAGTCACACTTGATATATGTCGGGGAGGTTAGATTCCCCATGGTACATATGTATATATGATTATTCTCTAGTTCGTGTGGCTACACACAATGGGGCCCTTTCATCTGGGAGAGAGCTAGAGTCTATAGCCAGTGGGTACCTCATTATGACGGTTAAGTTACATAGTCCAGTCTAATATTTTAAGGTTCATGCTAAGCCTTGTTACCTATTCCAGCATTTTATATAAGTATATGTATATATATATGTATATATATATGCATATATGTTTATGAACATGTACATTAAGTTGTATTGGATTTTGAATTATCATTACTTAATCCTTATCCCTGAGTTACATGCAAGCGCTTAACCCGCTAACCATCTCTGTATGTTATATCCCCATACAATGTAGGAATCAGAGACTTCTACGTTTCCTGTGAAATGATAGGATTTCTGAATTCTCAGCAGTCAACTTGTACTGTTGAGCCTCCTTCTTCCGAAAGGCCGTTACTTTTTTGTTTATATTCTACCATAGACTTTTCTTTAGAGTTTTTTTTTACTATTGTCAGGGGCATGTCCTGACTTTGGTTTGATTTGATTTTGTCATAGAGGCTTCATGGATTACTGTGGTCTGGGTATTGGTATTGGTATTGGTGGTTGATGTATCTTAGAATTCTTGAGTTTTAAATATTCTATCTTGTTATATGTTCATAATTCAGCCACTATTACTGTATTGTGTTATGTGTGACTAGGTAGGAGGTGTACTTCGATCCACAATGGACTTGGGATGCCCATTACGGCTAGGCCTTGGTTTGGGTCATGATAAAGTTTGTATCATAGCCTAGGTTCATCATCAATTGGGTGTCCATGAAGCCATGTCAAGTAGAGTCTTTTTTATAGGTGTGTGGTTTGCCACACTTATAAGGGAGAGGCTATGAGTCATTTGGGAATGTTTTACCTTCTTGTTGCTCTATTTCAGGCTATAGATCCTAAGGTCTTGATTTACCTCTAATTCCTATTTTTTCATTTTTAAGATCATGCCTCTAAGAAGATATGATGTTCATAGATACCCTTCAGTCCTGCTTAAGTATAATGACGATAGAGGTCATCCTACTTATGGAGTTCAGACCCGATCTAAGGGTCCAACTCTTGGTTGTCCTTGTGGAGTTCCACGGTTTCCGTCTAGCCCTTCTTGGACACCTTAGGGAAATTTTTCTAATATTGAGTTTCTCTAATCGATCCATTTGCTTACCAAGTTAGTGGCCTCTCTGAGTGTGTTGCGTCTATTACTCTAAATTTTGAAGTGACTAGAGTTGGCCAATTTATGAGGTTGAGTCCTCCAACTTTCACCAGTTTGAAGGTTCAGAAAGATCCTCAAAACTTTATTGATGAGATAGAAAAGATATTTAGAGTTATGTATGCTTCTAACTCTAAGGGTGTTGAGTTTGCCGCATACCAAATAAAGAATATGGCGTATCAGTGGTATGAGGAGTGGAAAAAGATAAGGTGAGATGATGCTGAGCCAACTATATGGGATGAATTTTATAGTGCTTTCCTATATTGTTTCTTTTCTCCAAAATTGAGGGAGGCACAAGACCTGGAGTTCATCAATTTAAAATAAGTAAGAATGACTTTGATGGAGTATGCCTTAAAATTTCACCAGTTATCTTGTTATTCTCCTAGTTAGTGCCATCTATGAGGGCGAGAATGAGAATGTTTGCTTTGGGCTTTTCCTGTGATTTGGTTTTAGAGTACAAGGCTGCTTTGTTAAACAAGTACATAACTACCTGTAGGCTTATAGTGTATATACAACAGGTTGAGTAGGAAAAGAAGAAACTAGCTGAGATAGGGGAAAAGTATAATAAGAGGTCCAGGTATTTTGATTAGGGAGGAGATTATAAAAATAGTGATAGGGATGGCAGGCGAGGGTCTACGAAGTGGGAAATTTCAATTTTTATTTTACGACTAGTGCTCCATATCCTAATTTGTCGGGTAATTGTCTCTGTTAAACTAATAGTGGGTTTAAGGTACAGTGTGCCCAGTCTCAGTCCAGGGAGCTCAAGTATGTCCCATCTTATCTCTTTTATCATTTTTGTGGGCAGGTGAATTGTGGAGTATGTGATAAGGGAAGGAATAAGTGCTTTAAGTATGGGCAGCTTGGTCACATGCAGCAAGTTTGTCCTTCAAAGATTTCTTCTTGAGCTAATAAGGTCCCTGTTGCTACTTCTTCAGCTCATACACCAAAAGGTGTTGCTTTTAGTATAGATTCTGGCCAGAATCGTCTGTATGCTCTTTTCCCCCATCAAGAATACGGGGCTTCTCCTGATGTTGTTATTTGTATATTATAATTCTTTTCCCGTGATATGTATTGATGTCTTGATCCAGGGTCTACTCTTTCTTATTTGACCCTTTTTATGGCTATTTATTTTGGTTTCGGTCCTGAGTGTACTTCTGATCCTTTTTTGTGACTACCCCAATGGGTGACTCTATTGTGTCTTAAAAAGTATATAGGGGTTGTGTGACATCTATCTGTGGTAGGGATACCTTGATAGACCTGATAAAGTAGGATATGGTTTATTTTGATGTAATCTTAGAGATGAATTGGCTCCATTCATGCTATGCCTTTCTAGATTGTCGGACCCATAAGGTCCTTTTGTTATTGAATGGGAAGGGAGTTCCCTAGCACCTAAGGAAAGGTTAATTTCTTATCTTAGAGCTCAAAAATTTATTTCCAAGAGGTGTCTATATCATCCAGTTTGAGTTAACGATTCTAGATCTGAAGGTCCTTCTTTACTTTCCTCCCTATTGTGAATTTAATTTTTGGATTGACGTTCTTCCATATACCCATCCTTTCTCTATTCCTTCTAACATAATGACTCCAGCTGAGTTGAAAAAACTTAAGGAGTAGTTTAAAGGTTTTTTTGACAAAGCTTTTATTCACCCTACTATTTCCCCATGGGGTTCACCCATTCTTTTTGTGCATAAGAAGGATGGGCCCTTTCGTATGTGCGTAGACTACTGCCAGTTGAATAAGATGACCGTAAAGAACAATTACCCTATCCCTAGGATTGAAGATCTATTTGACCAGCTTAAGGGTGCTACGTACTTCTTTAAGATTGATCTTCGATTGTGTTATCATCAACCGAAGATTAGGGAGATAGATATACCTAAGACTGCTTTCCAAACTCGGTATGTTCATTTTGAGTTTTAGTGGTGTCTTTTGGGTTGACTAATGCCCTAATGATATTTATGGATCTTATGAATCTGGTATTCCATCAGTTTCTTGACTTATTCTTCATTGTGTTCATTGATGATATTACGGTATATTCGAAGAGTGAGGAGAATTATGCTAATCTCCTCCATATAGTTTTGTAGACTCTTAAGGATCAACGGTTGTATGCGAAGTTTTCCAAGTGTGTGTTTTGGTTTAATGCTATTACTTTTTTGGTGTCATATTATTTCTAGTAAAGGGATCATCGTGGATCCATAGAAGGTCGTGTTGGTTAAGAAGTGGTCAAGAACTATGACTCCAACTGATATTAGGAGCTTCTTGGGTTTAGCTATGTATTATAGGATGGTTGTTGATAGTTTTTGTTGATTGCTTCCCCATTAACTAAGTTGACTTAGAAGAAGGTGAAGTTTCTATGGTCGGATGCTTGTGAGGGAATCTTTGAGAAGTTGAAGGATATGTTGACTTCGGCTCCAGTCTTGACCCTGATTAAGGGTATTGATGGTTTTTTTTATACTATGATGCATTTCGTGTGGGACTTGGTTATGTTTTGATGCCTATGGTAGGGTGGTAGCGTATGCTTCTAGACAACTTAAGGTGCATAAGAAGAACTATCCAACTCATGACTTGGAGTTGTTGGCCATAGTTTTTGCTTTAAAACTTTGCACCATTACTTGTATGAAGTTCATGTTGACATATATTCTAATCACAAGAGCCTGCAGTACGTGTTCACTTAGAATAAGTTAAAATCTTAGGCAAATCAGATGGCTTGCGTTGCTCAAAGTTTATGATATGAGTCTCCATTTTCATCTAGGAAAAGCTAACGTGGTTGCTGATGCTCTTAGAAATTTTTCCAAAGAAATCTTATCTCATATTGTGGAGAAGAAATAAGGATTGGTGAAGGATATTCACCATTTGGCTAATCTTGGAGTACATCTCTTAGACTCCATAGATGGAGGTGTGATTGTGTAAGAGGTGGTGAAGTCATATCTTAGTGCTGAGGTGAAAGAGAAGAAAGTTTTGGATCCTATCTTGATGCAGATCAAGGGTGTTGTTGGTCAACAAAAAGTCTTTTCTTTTGAGATTGGTGGTGATGGCATCCTGAGGTACCGAGGTATATTATGCGTTCGTGATGTCGATAGGTTACCTGAAAGTATTTTGGCTGAGGCTCATGAGTCGAGGTACATGGTTCATCCTAGTTTGACAAAGATGTACAACGAATTGAAGGGGTCTTTTAGTGGAATAACTTGAAGGAAGATGATACCAATGTCATGGCAAAGTGTATGGTTTGTCAACAAGTGAAGGTTGAACCCTTAAGGCCTAGTGGGTTGTCTCAAAAAATTGCGTTTCTTGGAAATGGAAAGTTATTAACATGGATTTTGTTACCAGAATTCCTCAGTCTTATAGTCAGTATATATCAATTTGGGTCATCATTGATAGGATGACTAAGTCTTCTCAATTATTTCCTATGAGGACTAGTTATTTTACAGAGGATTATGCAAAGTTGTTTATTTAGGAGATCGTCAAATTGTTTGGTGCTCCAGTTTCTATCATATCTGATCGAGGTACACATTTCTTGTATCACTTATGGCATTCTTTTTGGAGAGGTTTGGAGACTAAGATGAACCTTAGCACTACTTTCCACCCCTAAATTGATGGGAAAATAGAGGGGACCATTCAGACTTTGGACAATATGCTAAAGTCATGTGTGATAGATTTTTCTGGTATTTAGGTTGACCATTTATCTCTTATAGAGTTTTCATATAACAATTGCTATTATTCTAGCATTTGAATGGATCCATTTGAGGATTGTATGGTAGGAGATGTCATTCTCCTATTGGGTGGTTTGAAATTGGTAATGCGGGGTTGTTTGGTCCTGATTTGGATCATCAGGCCATGGAGAAGGTGAAGATAACAAGGGAAACACTTCAGACCTCCCAAAGCCACCCAAAGTCCAATACAAATGTGAGGTATATGTAGTTAGAGTTTGATATTAGTAATTGAGTATTATTAAAGGTATCTCCCATGAAGGGAGTGATGTGTTTTAGGAAGAAGGGGAAGCTTATTTCTTAGTATGTTGTATCGTACTTGATCTTGAGGAGAGTGTCAATATTCAGTATGAGTTGGATTTTTCTCTTAGTTTGGGTTCCATTAATTAGGTGTTCCATGTCTCAATGTTTAAGAAGTGTATGGGCGTTCCTTTTTTGACTGCCTCTTTGGAAAGTGTTGGTGTTTCATATTTCTTTTCTTATGAGGAAGAACCAATTGATATCTTTGATCGACAAGTACTTTGGTTGCGGACTAAGGATGTGTCTTCGGTAAAGGTTCTATGGAGGAACCAAAAGGTTTAGAAATGTACTTGGTAAGACAAAGCGGACATGAAGTCCAAATACCCATTTTTGTGCTTATGGTATATATATCCTTAATACCTTTTTTTCTAACTTTGTTAAAGGAAATTGTGTTTCCCTTGATATCTTTGTTCTTTTCTTTGTTAAAGGTATATGTGATTGTGTTTCATGTTAATTCATACTAATGGATGTCTTGTCTCATCATTTAGGGATGAATGGTCCTTGGGAGGTGGGGCGAGAATGAAACACCCTGGATTTTCCCTCCTTAAATTCTTGAGTTTTTAAACTCACTACCCAGACTAAGGCTCTCTCTATAAGTCGTAGAGAGTCATTATGGGTCATAGAACCCTAATCATAGCTCGAACAATGTGCTTGGATAAGTCCCTATGTTGGTCGCGATTCGCACCTATCGAGTCGACAAGTCCCATTACACGTCATATAGTGGCTCTCGTAGCCAAGCGAGTAAACGTGACCAATGTTTCTGCCTTGTCTATATTTATCCTACGACTTGTAACATTTAGTCATACGGTGACACTGCGAGCCGTAAGGTCACCTGTAATGACTGGGTGAAAGTTTTTCAGTGTTTTATTAAGGGCACTTTGTACATTTTCTGTTTCCCCAATAATAACCCATGACTTAAAATCCCTTTAGGGTATCATTATCAATCCAAACAAATAAAAATAACTTCTTAAACTCTCTCAAATTATGTAAAGAAAAAATACTTAGGGTTTCTCAAGGTTTGAAATTAGAGATTCCAAGGGTGATTTCCTCTTCAAATTTCGTAGTGATTAAGGCATGTAAATGTACTTTTAATTTGTTTTACTTAAAGCATGAGATTATATGATTGATTATGTGGATTTGAACATGGGTTTTGATATGGGTTGAGGGTTTAAGGATGGATGTTTCTTAAATGTTTTCCATGATTTATAATGCATTATTCATGCTTTATTTATGGTTTTAAACTTGTGGGAGGAGGGGCATAGGCATGGTGAATAAGCTAGAGAATTTCAATTTTGCCCAATTTTGTGAATATTGACAATTGTATTTGTAATAACCCCATATCAATTTTGTACAATTGGTTTTAAGTATTAGTATAATTACATGAACTACTTTTTGAACAATTGCATAATATAAAGAGGTTATTGAAACATGATGGTTTGATTTAATTAACAAAGAGGGTTTTTGTTCCCCCACCTTGTATTAATGAACAAAGGGAGTTATTTCTATAAGTGAATGGAATTATATTGGCATGATGATGTTATCTTGCAAGTGGATTTGGTATGACAATACCAACAGTGTATGCCTTAAGAAATATTGTGGCTTAATTAATGGGAATGTGTGAAAAGTGTTTTAGTTGGGTTGAAGATAGGGTTGTGTAGCTGGCCCATGAAAGTGGAGCTCCTTTAGGACCAATACTGTAAACCACATTTTCCGGCGTGGGTGGTCTATATGATTGGGTCGTTCGAGTCTTCCTTAGTGAATAATTGGCTGGTTTGAGTCCCCCATGTCAAATGGCTGGGTGCTTAAGTCACCCTTGATATAAGACTGAGAGATTTGAGTCCCCCATGGTACATATGTACATATGATTATTCTCTAGTTCATGCGGCTCTATGTACTGAGCCCTTTCAGTTGGGGGAGAGCTGCACCCATATAACCCATGGGTGCTTTCTTATGACGATTGTGCTACACAGTCCAGGCTAACATTTTAAGGTTTACGTTAAACCTTATTCCCTTTCCTAACATTTTATATAAGTGTATGTGTATATGTGTATATATATGTATTATATGCATGTATGTATTTGAATATGTACATTTAGTTGAACTGGATTTTGAGTTGTCAATATTTTATCTTTATCTCTGAGTTACATGATAGCACTCACATGTTAATCATCTCTAGACATTGTATCCCCACACGATGCAGGAACCAAAGACACTTCTACTTTTCCTACGAAGTGATAGGATTTTTGGATTCTCAGTTGTCAGCTTGAAGTGGTGACCCTCCTTCTTTTGTAAGGCCGTTAATTCTTGGTTTATCTTTTACCATAGACTTTTCTTTGGACTTGTTTTGGCTATCATTGGTGGAATATTCCGGCATTGGTGTTATTTTATTTTGTCATAGAGGCTTCATAGATTACTATGGACTGGTTATTAGTATAGGTCGTTGAAGTATCTTAGACTTCTTGAGTTTTGATTATTCTACCTTGTTATATGTTTAAAATTCTACCACTATTAGTGTATTTTGTTAAGTGTGATGAGTTAGGGGTGGCGTTTGGTCCATGACAGACTTGGAATACCCGTTAGGAAAGGCCCTGGTATGGGTCATGATACAATGGGAGTTTCACTTAGCTTTGGCAGAGTTCGCTTATAATAATAGTTATTATTCAAACATTGATAAAGCACCTTTTAAGGCTTTATATGGTGGGGGATGTCATTTCCCGATTGGTTGGTTTGAGACTTCCAAGATTAGATCCTATTATTCTGACTTACTTCTCGAGTCTTTTAATAGAGTTAGGGTGATTCGGGATAGGTTGAGGGTAGCTTAGAGTAGGCAAAAGGCTTATATAGATCGTAGACTTCATTCTTTTATATTTGGAATTAGTGATCGGGTATTCCTCCGTGTATCACCCATGAAGGGTGTGATGAGGTTTGGAAAAAAAGGCAAGCTTAACCCCAGAAATATTAAACCCTTTGAGATCCTTCGCATAGTTGGTGATGCGGCTTACAATTAGCCTTACCCCTATATTTTGCTGCTATTCATAAAATTTTCCATATTTCTGTGTCGCGATGAAACTTTCTCGACCCATCTCATGTGCTTAGATGGGACTTAGTATAGTTTTATATGCGTTTGGACTTTGTAGAGGAGTATGTACTAATTTTATCTAGTGACTTCAGGCAATTGTGTACTAGAGAAATTTCTGTGGTTGAGATTCAGTAGAGTCACTGCCCAGTAGAGGACGCTACTTTGAGATCGAGAGCACCATGCATACCCAGTATCCTCACTTATCCTTGGTTTTAGGTACATCCCAATCTTTTACTTTCATGAAAGTAAGTTCTTTTGGCAATGGATATTGTAATGATCATCTAGGTCATTTTTTATATCTCCACTCATTTTTTCCATTTAGAGCTTTTCTATAGCTGCCCCTAGTCATTTATGACTCACTGGAACTGACAGTTTGGTTACCGAAAAATTCATTTAGATTTTAGAGCCAATTCCTTATTTTGAAGCCTTCGTTGGTTCAATTATCTACCGTGTAAAAACTTCAGCTAAACAACCATGTATATTAATTCTGACTATTCCAAACCATTAATTTGTGTCTCGAGACTCCCAAACTCATTTTGGGCTATTGGTCGGAAGTTACGAGAAATGGTAAGTAAGTGTGGGACATACTTTTCACTAAAATAATCTCAGATGGAAACTCTGACTGTGACACTGATTATGGAACATCGAATTGCATAGGGTAGCATAGTTCATTTATGTATACGAGATTTTGGATGAATCTCGAGGGGCTGGTAGAGACTTGGAAAATTCTAAGTCTTAGCTGGTGTTGGTGCATTATGTAAGTGATACCTTTGATAGCCTAAGAGATCTGCCAAAGCCCAGCTAGTATCGCTTAAGTGACAAAATGTTTCGCCTAAACAAATGGCTCAACAGTGGCCTGCTATTGCATAAGTGATACCTATGTCGCGTATGCGACAACTTCTCAGCCATCCATATATCGTGTAAGTGATACTCAAGGGATTGAGATGGGTATAAGTTCCCCACTTAACCCATTTTTCTCCATTCTTCATCTATTTACAAGATATTAGAACCCTAAAAAGTGGGAAACCTTTGGGAAATCTTTTGTGCGTGAATTTGGAGCTTAGGTGGAGTTTATTTACGTGCTTCTACTTCGAATATGTGGTAAGCACCCATTTATTCTAAGATTAAAACCTTTTCTTCTTCATAAATCCCTAAGATATAGATGGTTGCATTTTCACACCATAAGAGCTTGGAATTCTACTATTATTGAGGGTAAATGTTCCTTAAGTATAGAGAGACGTTGTGTTAGTTTTGAATATGTGATTCTGTAAAAGGTACCCACAGGGGATTTTTGTGTAATTTTTGGACCCAAAGCGCTATAGGGCAATGTAGTTTTCATTATTCTTGATTTGATGAGTAAATTTTGATTTTGATAGTGTGGCACCACGTTGAAGCTTCTCTAAGAGAAAAAGTGGTGATTGCAGATTCTTTGGGCTTTTCATCAACGTCTAGGTAGGCTATGTTTACCCTATTTATATATTGAGCTAACTTGTACTATTCTTATTATATTATGCTAGATACGAGGTAGGATTTAGGTATTTGAAGTATGAATGAGAATATTTGACTTAATTAAAATGTTTAGGTGACCTTGAAATGGTAAACTTAGAGTAGTTAGAGTAGTTGTTCATGTCTTAGGTTAATTGGGATTTATGGGTCATGGTTAGAATTTAAATGACTTAATTACCTAAGATAGGTGGAATTTGACTTAGTCATTAATGTTTAGGATGGAATTTTCTTTAGTTGCTTAACTGAAGGGAAATTGCCTTAGTTTCTATTGTCCTAAGAAGAATTGCCTTAGTTGTTCAAGTTGGGGAGAATTATTATCTTGGAAATATATATTGCTTACTTAACATCTAACAATGAACTTAGATAACTTAGCATAGTCTGGGGTAAGAGTTTCTTAATATGGATTTTGGGTTTTAGAGCGGGCCTCTCCGGCCCACTTTAGGCCAATATTTATGCTAACCTTGTAGACTTATGTACATTGATATTCCCTTACTAATGTTTGGTTGAGACTCAAGGAGATTAAGCATATTCATTGAGTATGTTAGTTGGATAATGAAGGTTGATGTTATTCTAGGTAATTTTAATAATTAATGATTTATATATTTATATATCATTATTAATATGGCTTTTGGTTATGATTAAAGACTTATATATATAATTATTGATATGGATTCTTGAGATAGTTAATATACCCTTACTAATGTTTAGTTGAGACTCAAGGAGATTAAGCATATTCATTGAGTATGTTAGTTGGATAATGAAGGTTGATGTTATTCCAGGTAATTTTAATAATTAATGATTTATATATTTATATATCATTATTAATATGGCTTTTGGTTATGATTAAAGACTTATATATATAATTATTGATATGGATTCTTGAGATAGTTAATGACTTACGTTATGATTATTGATATGGATTCCGAATATGTTTAAGGACTTATGTAAAGATGATTATTGATATGGCTTCTGGATATGATTAATGACTTATATATAATATTATTGATATGACTTTCATATATGATTAATGACTTATGCATATGTTTATTGATATGGCTTTTCGAATATGATTTATGACTTATAGATATGAATAATGACTTATAGATATAATTAATGACTTATAGATATAATTAATGACTTAAAGATATGATTAACGACATATGAAATATGATTGATGGCTTATAGATATAATTTATGACTTATGAGATACGATTGATAGCCTATAGTTGTGATTAATGGCTTGTTGATATGGTTCGTTGTGACGGTTTATTTATATGGGTTTGGGTTCAAATCTGCCAGTCGGTAATAATATTGAGAATATGAGTTTTAGTTTAGGTAACAAAAATGATGATGATGAACGTACTATTGAGTTTCGGTTCAGGTCCGATAGTGGGGATTATGTATGAAATGATATAATTCAAATGGATCATTACTTATTGTATGATAATTGGTAAATTATGGTTATTCAGTTACTCAATTTCATTAATTGTACCCTATAGGCTTATGGGGCATGCGTTGGGTTATTTACTTTTTATACTTATTAGCTTATGGGGCCCAATCTTGTAGTTAAAGCTATGTGATCTTTTGTTGTTATTTTATACACGTTCATCTATTTATGTGAAACGGTGATCTAACTTATTTTTAGGTTTGCCATATTACTGTGCCTTTTTTTATTTTATCTTATATCTTATCATATTTATATCATGATTTAACTTAATTAGAAAATGATGCCTACTAACTACATGTGGTTTGGGTACTCATACTATACTTCTATACCTTTTTAGTGAAAATTCGTGTTCTACTTGCCGCTTCTAATTCGACATTCGTGCAGGGTTGATTTTTATCATTAGGCGAGCTCTTGTAGATGGAGTTACCCTTTTTCCTTCTATTTATCTATACCTCTTTTTTCACCTTTGAGAAGGATTGTATTTTACAATCTTGAATTTTATAGTTCATTATAGTTTCTTTTACACTGACATTACTGAGTCTTAGGATGGTTGTGATTCTCTATCTTTCTATTAGACTACTATGATTGTATTATTGTCATCCAAGTGTTAAATTTTTAATATCCGCCATTTAGGCCATATCCTACCAAGTTAGCCCATTGTATCTAGCTCGGGGATATGGTTTGGCTTGCCTACTGGCAGGTTAGAGTAGGTGCCATCACGACTTGTAAATCAGGTCATGACAGTGAGTTTAGTTCTGAGGACCACAAAACTCATTCCATTTTTAAGAATTAGACTCGCGAGTCGTGAGTCCAACCCGTAAATTGTGGGTCAAGCAGTGTGAACTTGTATCTGGAAAATTATTTTGGGTATGTTTAGGTGAATTTTCCCTATGAGGTCCGACCCTTATATGCTCAAAACCCCCTTTGAACGTTGAGTTATGATATTTTTTAAAAGAGAACATGACTAGAAACCCCCCCCCCCCCCCAAAGCATTCTAAGAGGCAAGAACACTTACGATTTAAGATTCAAGGTTCAGATTCAAGATCTATTCATCTAAAACACGTATTGAGAGCTCCCTAATTCTATTATTATTATTATTATTATTTTTATTATTATTATTGCTATTATTATTATCATAATGTATGGAGTTTAAGTACTTTTGTGTTTATTTAAATTAGTGATTGGAAACTAACATTAAGGATATTGTTGTAAAAAGCCATAAATTGATCTCTTCCTGTTTTATGGGTTTTGCTAAGCATTATTTATGTATTATGAGTTAAAAATATATTCTACAAAAATTGTGAACTTTTAAGCATGGATTCACAGCCTCTAAGATTATGCATGATAAAAATATGACTCTCAACCCATTTCAACCTTGATTTTCATGGTAACTATGATCTTTACTCTATCTTTCAATTAACGTGTGGCATGAAATGGTAAAAGGTGTAATGACTTTTTAAATCCCATGGAGGCTAGCTTTATGAATTTAAATATGAAATTTGGAGTCTAAAATGTTTCAATGAAAATAGTTTAGCATGACATGAATGGCTTGCATGTCTTGTATGCCGATACCAATATAGGAAATCCTTAATAAAGGACTCTGTGGATAATACCGTGTGTAAAATGCTTTATTAAGCCTTAAAGGGAATTATTTAGTTTCATCGAGAAGGAATACATCTTCTCAACAAACACTCAAAACCTATGTTTACCGACTAGGGATGTCATACCTTGATTGGATTATGAATAGTGTCCTTAACATAAGGATAATATTATGGCTCTAGTTTATTAGTGATTTTAACCTAATCTCAGTACTTGTGGCTAACATAGACTGAGACCCTACAACTTGGGGAGTATCGGACACATATATCTGGTGGGTTACAATATGTCGGTGAAAAGCTACATAGTTCAGGACTAAGTTTTAAATGGTTGTCTTTATGTCCCATTCTCTTAGTTCCTTACTTTATTATTACTATGAATGTCGAAATGAGTTATAAATTGCTTTATCAAATGTTTCTTTCCTTTTTCTTGTGTTGCATGCCAATACTTGTCGTACAGGCCATCCCTATATGCTATATCATTTCATGATGTAGGTTGGAAGGCACTTTCTCATGATTTTGTGTAGTAGTAGAGTGTTTGTAGTCTATCTTGAACAGGGTTTGAGAAGTAGTAAGCCCTTCATCATTTAAAAGTCATTGTTACTCTCTTTTTTATTTATGTTCTAGTATTTTATGGTTTTTATTGTATAATTGGGGGCTATGTCCCAACTTAGGAGTTATTATTAAAGTTAGAGGCATTGTAGACAAGTATTGGATAATAGTTTGGATTTGGTTCTTAAGACATGGATGATATTTTTATAGATGTTGAACCTCTTTTTGTATGGTCGAGTTTCCGCAACATTAGATCTGACTATGATTATGAGATAATTCTAATGGATCATCTCAAGAATTCATTGGTTTGGGATGCCCTTCATGGCCAAGGATATGGTTCGGATCATTAAAAATTTGGCATTAGAGCATAGTTCATGGTCCTAGGGTATCTACAAAGTTGTGTCGAGTAGAGTTGTTTTTATAGGTGTGTAGCGCTCCACACTTATAAAAGGGAGGATATGAGGAATTTATGAATTTTTTTGTTTCTTCATGTGGTAGTTCGTGCTAGATATTGTAGTCATAATGATTTCCTATAACTCCTGACTTTCTTGAATTTCAAATCATGCCTACATAAAGATCTAATGGCCAAAGGAATTCAGTTGGAGCCTCCATCCCTACAGGTGAAAATGCTGAGGTGGTTCGCCCTAACCATTATATGTAAACCCGTTATGGATACCATACTACTTTTCCTAGGGTTCCTCAAGCCCTAGCCTGTCCTTCCTAGCCTCCTATACTTGTACCAACCATACTCAGTCTTCGTAAAGGAGAGCTTTTAAATGCTGTGTTTAGACAAACTATTCAAATACAAACTCAGATTGTATTGTTTCTATCCCACTAGATAGATAATATAAGTCATAATAATAGTTCTTCTGATTCTACTCAAGTTAGCCAATTTATTCGGATGAACTCGGTATCTTAACTAGGTCTAAACATGACAAAGACCATTGAATGTTTATTGATGAAATGGAAAAAATCTATAGGGTGATATATGTTAGTGATACTGAGGGGGTAGAGTTTGTGGATTATCAGCTAAAAGGGGTGGCTTAATAGTGGTGTGATAATTGAGAGATGATTATGGGTGAAAATGTTGAACCTGCGGGAGAAATTTTTCGATGCCTTCCTTGATTACCTATTCTCTTATGAATTGAGAGATGCCAAGGCTGAGGAGTTTGTGAACTTAAAATAGGGCAAGATGAGTGTTAAGGGGAATGCTATGAAGTTTACTCAGTTGTCTTGTTATGATCCTTAGTTGGTGTGTAACATGATTTCCAAAATGAGGAAGTTTGCTTTAGGTCCTTCTATTGATAATAGAGTGTAAGAGTGCCATGATGAACACCGAAATGGACATATCCAGGATGATGGTTTATATGCAATAAGTGAACGATGAGAAAAATAAGCAGGCAGAGGCAGAAGAGAGGCCAGGTAAAAAGGCTAACTATGTAAATCAGGATGCAGGTCAGGAATATATTGGGAAAGGGGGAAGACAGTTGTTCAAGAAGAAATTCTGGGAAAATTCTCATTCACCAGCTATTGGTCTATTCTCCAATCCTTCGGTTGATTAGAGATTTTCATCTATTAATGGCCTAAGGGTGCAGGGTGCCCAGTCTCTGATTAATGTAGCTTAGTCAGCACCATCTTGCCTTATTATCGCACTTGTAGGAAGATTCATCAAGGGTTTTGCCCCTTGGAAAGTAATTATTGCTTTGACTGTGGTTATCCAGGACATAGCCAACAAGAATTTCCTATAACTAAGGGTGCATTTAGGGATAACAAAGATCTAACTGCTACTTCTTTAGCTCTGACTACAAATGATGATACTTCAAGGACAGGAAATAGTCTTAGTCGTCTAAATGAACTATGTCATCTAGATTCTGAGGTACCTCCAAATGTTATCTTGGTGATGTTTATGTTTATGTATTACTTATGTAACGCCCCAAAAATACACCCTGGACATCAGACGGTGCTCAAGACTACAAGTAGTGCCAAGCTAATCCTTTAAGCCTTTTAACAACTGCGAAATTCATAACAAAAGTAAACTTGACATTCACAATCTTAAGTGAAACTGAACTAATATCTTAATAAAAAGTCTTAAACTTGGAAATCTTGAAAACAAACACTTTTAAATATAAAACAGAAACCAGTCGAACAAGCCTCTACTTCTAACTAGAGAGCCACTGGGACAGGCCCCAACTGACCCAACTCAAATTAAATCAAATGACTAGAATGCTTCATCAATATTAAAGTTTGATAAAATGGATCCTCGAACTATGAGGACTCACCAAGCATTGGGATGTACGTTTAGTTTCTTGTTGTCAATCACACTACTGGAATTGACCACCAGAACCTACATTACGAAATAAGGTAGCACATAGACATATATGTGGATCAGTACTTTTGGAATGTACTGACCATGTGGGGGTGAATGCATAGTTAAAACAATAACTTAATGTTCATAAGGACTCTCAAATAATGCATGATAAGTGTAAATGACTTACCTTGGGCTCGAATAAAACCAAAACAACGAAATAGTACTCATGAACAATAAAAAAAAATGATAAACTCTATGAGACATAACACTTAGTTCTAAAAAATTTATTTTTACTCTTTCTTTGGGGAGGTTCTTCTAACCGACATAAACCATGTGAGCTATCATGGATTCCAACATCTTACCCACGTTGGGGAAAGATGTTCTACCCTTGCCATCAGAATAGAACCTTAACTTAAGTGTTCACTATCATTAACTTCATCCATATTAGAAATAATCTTAACCTATATTGTCTCATAGTTTTGGGGCATGAGACATTGGACTCATACCTAACTCGGTGCTGAATAATACCTCCTTATTACTTATATGCTCATATTTTAGGAAATCCACCATAAAATAGCATAAGAGATGATAGAATGAAAACAATTATGCTTCTCTTTTCTTTAATTCAAACTCAAGATGACCAAATGTGGATTTCATATCTTAGTTTAGGATAAAAAGGTCACTTCTTTCTTTAAATATTGGTTTAAAGTTATTAAAGAAGAACTTAAGAATATAATTCTGTTGAAAACTCAACACTGAAACTTAGGGCTTGAAATTCATGCTTAAAAATAATGGTGATTCATAATAACGCTTCATGCTCAATAACAATCTTGAAATACTTCAACAATATCAAATCAAGATCGTGCAATCTCATTCATAATATAAATCTATAAGTTAAAACATAAACATAAGCAATTCTTGATATACTCAAAGCTTTAAATCTCAAGATAATCACATGCTTGAAGAATATAGAAACTTGGGTGTGAACCCTAATTCAAAACAAGTAAATTGAATCTTAAAATCATCCAATTTGGGCATAAGGGTGAAAGGATACCCTTGTTCATAACCCCACATACCTTGATAGGCTTGACTTGGTGTAGAAAACTTGACTTTGAAAGTCTTGGAGATGATCTTGAAAGCTTTATTGAACTTCTTAGATTAGAAATCTTAAATTTTTATTTATATTGAAGAGAAAGTAATGAAGTTTTGAAGTTCTTGGGAAGAGATTAGGGTTTTCTTTGGGATAAAATTTAAGGAGAATAGGTAAATAATGCCTGAACCGACGTTTAATCTTGTGTTTTATATGACTTGGGGTGATGGGAAAAGACCTAACTGCCCTTCAGAAGATTAATATCATAACTGGAATACTGATTGGAGGCCTATCACGACGTGATGATGAGTCCATCATGATAAATGGTGTGATGCAATGCAATCACTTTGAACTACTAGAATTGGAATCCAAAAAATGCCCCAAACCTCGTCTAAAAATTTCAAAACTTCACTAAGACATCCTTTTTACACCCCTGATCATGAATTATCTCAAAAAAATCGTATTAGAGTCTAAAAGGTCAACTTAAAAATCCTCGAAGTTAAGAGGTCAAAAATATGACCAAGTCCTCAGCACTTAGTTAAATTTCCAGGATTTAAGCCTCTTACGCAGGAACTAGAAGCTAAACTAAGCTAAGTTTAATAAGGGGCGATATAGCTTGATATCGGTTCAAACCTATCCTATGTAACTCCTTATATGGTTGTACACTTCAGTTTTGGTCCCAAAAATATTTCTGAACCTTCCCAGTATCTACCCTAGTGTGTATGTCCATTATTCATAGTAGAGTCTATAGGGGTTGTAGTGTGTCTATCTTTCATCGGTCCAATGTTGTAGGTTTGGTAGATCTTGATATGGTGGATTTTGATGTAATCATAGTAATGGATTAGCTCCACTTGTGCTATGATACCCTGGATTGTAGAACTAGAAAGGTCACTTTTTATTTTTTCCTAATGAAGCAGTGATAAAGTGGAAGGGGAGTTTCTATGCACCCAAGGGAAAGTTATTTTCTTATACTAGAGCCAAGAAGTTTATATCTGAAGGGTGTCTGTACAATTTGTTCCAAGTCAAGGATTCTAATTCTGAAAGTCCCTCCTTGATCTATTCCTATGGTTAATGAGTTTTCTAAAGTCTTTCCTGATGACCTTCCTAGAATTCCTCTTGATAGGGATATGGACTTTGGGGTTAATCTTTTGCTTGGCACTCATCCTATCTTCATTCCTCTATATAGAATTGTTCGCACAGAGTTGAAAGAGTTAAGGGAATAACTAAAAGACCTCCTTGATAAGGGTTTTATTCATCCTACTGTCTCTCCCTAGGGTGCTCCTATGCTTTTTGCATGAAAAAATGATCGGTCCCTTCGTATATTGATGAGTGGCATATTTTCCATGCATTTCTTTCTCATTTCTTGCACAATATGGTGAGTTAATTTAATATGAGAGACTATTCTTTATAAAATGTACTATAGTGTTTGTGATCTTATAGGGAAATCTGATGAAAATGGAGCAAAGACAAAGATGGAAAGGAAGGAAAGTGACCAAAGTTGAACAAAGGCTAAGGATAGGACCCAGGATATGACCCTCAGGTGCTGATAATGCACCGTGATAGTGAGAGTCGCAATAGAGACAAAAGGGGACGATCACAAATATCGGGCAATACTTTAAGGGCAGTGATGTAATTTTACAAGGGTAAGTCCCAAAATATGAAAGGATCGACTCCTCATAAATCCAGGATCGAGTTTTCCAATTTCTTTTTGGGTGAAGAGAAATATTGTGAGTGCAAAACAATTATGGGTGATTGCAAAGAAAAGTTTAGCTATTTTATTAAATTTGAAGCTTGGAGATTATATTAATTTTGTATTTCAGAGATGAAATGAATGCTAATTTTGGTATACCAATTTCCTTTATTTCCATGAGTAGCTAAAATTATCACTTGGAGTTATACTTTATTAGGTGGTGTTGAAACCATGAGGGTTGGACCATACGGTGAGGGACCAGTTCCCTCAAAGTCAATCATAGGCAGTATACAGTAAAGAAGCCTGGAATCAAAAGATAGTGCAAGAAGAGTAAAAACACAAGATTTTCACATGGAAACCCCCTTGCTTAAGGAAGGGAAAAACCATAGCTTTCCCTCACAAGCTCTCTAAAATCCACAATAAAAAAAATTATTGATTACAACCTTCAATGAACCTAACTCTAGGTTCCTTTCTCTTGTAATAAATCTACTACAAGCTTATCTTGACAACTCTGGCAAAGACCCTATACACTGATTATGTCTAATTAGTATCAAACTTCGGCAACTCTACCTAAGAACTCTCTACTAAAAGAGATAATTTCATTACTCTTATAACACGAGTAATTTATTTTCAAATAAGAACTCACTCAAGAATAATTTCTTTTTAACGACAACAACAACAACAACAATAAAAACCCAATATATTCCCATAAAAATAGGGTCTGGGGAGGGTAAAATATATGCAGTCTATATCGCTACCTCCAAAGAAGTAGAGAGGATATTATCGATAGACTCCTGGCTCAAGATAGAGAATAGTAAATAGAACAATTTCTATTTAAGCACACATAAAAAGTTAAGAACTTGAACAATGTTTAAATGGGGTTTTTATTGCCTCTCTTCACTCTTTTATTTGCAAAATACCATTTGATGAAGAGGCATCTTTTTTATTTTATAGATGGGTGATGATTAGGGATAAAATCTCATTGGACCAGGTGTCCTATTAAGTATAAGAAACATCTGCAAGTTTGTTACACTAGAGGACAAAACTAGGCAAACACGCATGCCAACAATACTGTACCATGAACATTCAGGGACCTGGTCCCTTGAAGTTAGCTGCTCATCATCAAAACTACATATAGATGGTGGTGATTAATGTATGGGTGTTGATTATATGTCCAATTAATTAGGTATTGGTGATGGGTTTTGCTTTTCTCATGCTTAATTAAGAATTGGGGGTTGCAAACCCCAATTACCCTTGAAACATATCATCCTTGAAAGAGGAGAGATGGGTGAGGAATAATAGAACCCATATCATTATTAAAATATGAGATATGAGCTAGGAACAATTGTGAACAATGACTTGAGTTAACTCATTTAATGCATATCTTAGAAATAAGAATGTTAATTGAGGTAGTTGATTGGTATATTTGATACACTTGGGAGGTTTTTAAAAGAACCCACTTGTTAGATTTGGTGTTTTATTTAATGATTAAAATAAATACCCCAAAATCTAGCCTACCCAACAAGTTGACTAAAATTGGATGAATAATTGACAACACATTCATAACTCCCACTTAGGATGGCATAACCCCAAGGCTTCTGTATAATTGGTTACATTCTTTGATTTTTCAATCTCATACTAGCATTCAAACACTGTCATTACAAAATTACTTAAACCAAGCCCCCATTTACTTTTATTTTTTATTTAATTTCTCACTATGAGTTGACATCTAGTTAACTACCAACACTCATAGGTCTTGAATTCTATGTCTTCACTCATCATAGATTCAACTACCACTGTTAGTTGGGTAAATATATTTACAACAATTGCTTTACATGACAAGTTGTGTCCAAGTTTGAGCGCTATCAAAAAATGGTGTTGTTGCTAGGTAGTGAAACATAGTTTTCACTTTTCTAGTATTGATAGTGACCTTGGGTCAGCTATAGTATTTGAGTTTACATTATTTATTATTTTTGTCTTTTATCAGGTGATGATCATATCATACACGATACCATGAGTCAACATGATAGTAATGATGGCTCTTTTGATGGTGTTGAGGATATGGATGATCTTGGAGATGTGGGCCGTTCTAATGCTCTTCATATCTCACTAGTGGAAAAAAAGATTGTTTCATGTTACTAGTGTGATTCTACATTTATTTTAAATGAAAGCATTATTTGGTGGCCAAGAGCATGATGATTCTAATCTACACTTAAAGAATTTTATTAATGTGTACGCTTCATTTGACATAGCCTACATTTCTCAAGAATCAAAGTGGTTACGTCTTTTCCCATTCTATTTATGGGAGAAGTGGTCTTATGATTGTTGTCTTTACTCACGAGATCTCTCACTTCATGGGTTGAGCTCACGGATGCATTCTTCGATAGGTACTTTTCTCATTCTCGAATGTTGCAACTAAGGGATGAAATCACCAACTTTTGCCAAATTAATATCAAACCATTGTATGATGTTTGGCAATATTTCAATGATAAGTTAATGGATTTCTCAAATTATGAGGTTTTGGAGAAAATACTTCTTCAAATTTTCTATAGGGAATTGGATCAATTGACAAAATAATGGTTTATAATGCAGCTAGGGGTTTTCTTGTCAAGTTATCTTATGGTGTTGTGGCAAATTTGTTAGATCAAGTAACAAAACAAAATAGAGGATGGTATAAAAGGGACATTGAGGTGGCCGCAGGATCCCAATGACATCTTTTGTAAGCAAAGAGCAAAAAATGAAGGATGAGGAAAGGGAGAAGAATATTTCCAAGGAGATGACCCAACTTGACCTTCTTACCAAACATGTAATGGGGGATCCTCCTAAGGAGGTCAATGCTGTTGATTCTAAGAGTACTAGGGATTATGATGATGAAGAATAAAAGAATATTAATGAGAAGATTCAGTTCTTGTCAAACTATTTGGGGATTTCCCGCCGTACCTATCAAACCCAAGTTGGAATCAAGGTTAGAAGGATCGAGATTGAGATAGAGATTAGAGGTTAGACACTGTGATAAAGACTAGGAGTGGAGAGACAAAGAGAGAATATGATCGTACATACCCCGTACTGATAGGCCCAAGGATAAGGAGTAAAGCTCCATTGATCCGGAAAAATTAAAGAATAAAAATGTCTTAGCCCAAATTCTAATCCGTGTAGAAGGGACTGACAAAATGGTGAGAGAGATAAAAAATGACTTCTCTCAACTAAAACAAATAGTGACATCCCATTTGACTTCCATCAAGTAATTAGAAATAAAAGTAGGTAAAATTTTAACTCAACTCATCGCTAGTCCGAAAGGAGGTCTACGTAGTGACACAGTGGTCAATCCCAATAACGAGGCTCATGTATGGCCATCGTCACTAGAAATGGATGAAACCTTGTTGAGGAGGTGGTTGAGATGGATGAAAGTCCAAATGAAAAGGTACATAATGAACATGCAAATGCAAAGAGGAAAAGCCTAGAAAATCCAAGTGATGATGCTCCAAAGTCTAACAAAATAATTGTTGAGAAACAGATGGTTGTTAAAGAAAAAAGGTAAAATGAGGAAATTCCTAAAGTGATCAATGGTGATGCACCAAAAGGGAATGAACCTACAATTTTCCCATTTACATAAACCAAGATTCCTCTACTATTCCTATAATGGAATAAGAAAAAATATGACAATACCATGTTTAAGAAGTTTCTTGAGAAATTTAGCAACTTGTCAATAAATATTCCATTGGTAGAATCTCTCCAAGAGATATCAGGGTATGCTAAATTCATGAAAAACTTTGTCTCAAAGAAGCTACTTGTATAATATAAAACTAATGAAGTAACTCATAGTTCTATTTCTATAATTTCAAACACAAAGGTGGTGAAGAAAGAAGACCCGGGTGCATTCACCATTTTTGCACTATCGGGGAGTATAATTCTAATGGCATTGTATGATCTTGGAGAAAATATTAACTTGATGCCATATGACTTATTTCAAAATTTAGGATTGGGTGCTCTTACACCAGCATCGTGAGTCTTTTAATGGCCAACTATTCAATCAATATGTTTGTAGGTGTGTTGTATGATGTATTGGCAAAGGTTGACCAGTTTATCCTTCTAGCTGATTTTGTCACTCTCGATCGAGAAATTTATAATAAGATACAAAAAATTCTTGGTAGACCATTCTTATCCATCAAAAGAGCCCTACTTGATATAGAACGTCGAAGGATGAAGTTACAGGTAAACAATAAGGAGGTCATCTTTAGGGTGTGCAAGACAAAGAAACAATTGATGGAGTTACAAGTGGTGTTAGTAATTGATGTTGTAGATGAGGAAGTGCCCAACTCTATAGAGGTTGATCTTGGGTAACTTCAATTCAAGGATCCAAATTGATAAGGAATGGATGTCAAGCTACGACTTTAAATCAAGAGGCAACCTATCATTTTAATATATTTGGCACATATCCTTTGAATTTTGATTGTTAGCTTAGTTTTTGTTTTTGTTTTTGATTAATCCATAAAATCTGTGTACTTTGAAGGTGATTTAAACAACAGGGGAGATGATAGGTGGATTATAATTAAGATTGGAGATGCAACAACTAAGAAATAGGGGAATAAAGGAGTCTCAGTTACTGCGATCGTGATATACCGATTATGATCCTGGTCTGGGAAATCAACATGCCTTAAGTGTGCCTCAATTCTCATGATCTCTGTAAGGCTGATGTGATCACAATATATTATGACAGGAAGATATCAGGACCTCAAGACCTCACCATGATTGCGATCCTGACTTTCATAAAAAGCCTCATCCACCCCCAAATCGGTTACAATTCCCTATCCTATTCAAATACCCAATTTCACTCGCATTTCATTATCTAAAATATGTTTTGAAAGTAATAATAATTCTCATTTTCATCCCAAGATCAAGTACATCTTTCAAATATCCTCTTTAATGCTTAAATTTGATCCTTAGCAGCATGCTTAAGGCCTAAACTTGGATGTTAGATTTTTGTGCTTGATTGGTGTTTGGGTTCAATCTATCTTGTGAGGTTTGTGTTTATTTTTGTGTGAACTTGATTGGGGAAGTCTTGACTACCCAAAATTTGCCCAAAATAAGTGATGATTCAAAGTGCACACCAAGTGTTTGATAAAATGCCCAAATGCATTATTTGATATTTTTTATGATTGTAATTCTAAGTAATTATGAAGTATGGTTCATGCTATTATTTCTATACATCTTGTATAAACATATTTATGGTAGAAAATTACAAAGTTGGAATTATAAAACCTAGGGCCGATGAAGTCTCAGTTGTTGCTATCATAACTCAATAGTTTGTGACTATAACACCTGAGACCTGCTTGACAGGGTGAAAAATTATCACGATTGCAACCCAAATAATCATGATCACAACACCTGAGGCTTATCAGTAGAGCCTTAAGATGTCACAATCATGACATAGCTAATCATGATCGCAATAGTAGAGACTTTTCTACAGAACCTTCAGGTATTATGATTATATCTCAGCAAAGTGCGATCGCAACACCTAAGGCCTGTGTGTTGGTTTTTCTAAAATTTTTCACTTTCATTTTCAAGCCGTAATATGATTCTTGAGGCATTTCTTTAGCTTCACTCAGTCACATTGCAATTTTTGCACATGATGCTCTTGATGGTCAATGCTTATATTTTTTGTTTCAGGTTTCCAAAAAGCTAAGCATGGAAAAATTCGACCAAACCCACTTTTTTATAGTCGACTGTCAGACCGTATACAATGAGGATTTGCCTAGGAAGAAGCTACTCCCTGAGCGGGGTAGCTCACTAGAGCAAATGCCCAATAAACTGCCAGCCTTCTATTAGAGATTACAGGTGATGAGCTGGAGATGTTTTTCACTGAAGCCATGCAAAATTAATAAACATTGGGTTCAGGAGATTTACGCAAACTTCAAATTCATAAATCTATCCAACCCTGTCTTGAGGATTAGGGACAAGGTTTTTAATTTTGAATATGAGGCGATCAACAAGCGATATGGGTTACCGGATGCTAACCTAAGAGAGTTTGAGGCAAAATATTAAGCCCTAGGGAGTCGGTTAGCCTCGCATTTGTGCCTAGGAAGAGTATTCCTATTGGTCTTCACAAAAATAGGGATCACCTTGAATGAGTTCATGACCGAAGCATTAATTTGGTTGACAATTATCTATAGACATGTCCCCCTGAGAAAAAAAATGAGAAACATCCCTGTCATGCGAGTCTAAATGGTAGCTTGTATCTTGGATAACATTCCTTTAAATTTTGGTATCTTTGTTATTATAGAGTTCAAGAGTTATAAGAATCGAGGCAGCCCCAGTCTAATATTTCCATCTCTTATCACTGAACAGTGTATGAGGGCCGAAGTTGAAAAATATTTGGGAGACAACTAAATATACCTAAATATACCTATTTACCCATTAAAGAAGGGTGGTGAAGATGCAACTTCTAAGAGAAAAAAGAGAAATATTGATTTGGGTAAGTTGGTGGATAATGATCTTAATCTTGCAACCCATCCTCAATAGGGCCATTCGAGGAGTTATCTAGTCAAATGAAGATATTCTGAGACTTGGTGTCCAAGTTATCTACAAGGCCGGGTGAATCTTCAACAGGTCGCTCCTCCTATGTCTCTTAAAGTGAATATGACAAGCTCCTAGATGATCTGAAAGTACAAGGACTCACTATATCTAAGATGGATCTGGCCTACACATCCTTGGTTTAATAACATCAAAAGATGAGCAAATATAATGCTTAAATGAAGAGGAGGGAAAAAAAGAGAGATAAGTTTTTCACCCAAATGTGGGAAGAAATGAAGGGCTTGTGAAAAATGCTAAAAACAAAAGAGACTTCCCTCTGTAAGAGTAGATGCTGCTGATGAGATTCCAACTAGGTGGTTTGAGGATGAAGAACCAGATTCTAATGATATTGAGAAGAAAAAGAGAGTGATGGCATCATATGATACAGTTTCAGGGATCCTATTTTACTCTTTATGCTTTCATGCTATGCAGTAAGGACACTGCAACTTTTATGTTATGGGTGCCATTTTTCCTATATTCTATTTTGTCTTTATTTTATATTTCTGATCAGGTCTATAATATTTGGCTGATTTGATTCTTATTTGTTATGGATGTTTGGTATATTATTATTATTTTTATGATATGATGCTTTGGTTTGTATATTGGGTATCCTTATTGCCTATGTTTTATGGTGAATCTATGGATTAGTTATTTTTTATTTTTAGATTTTTATTTTCTTTTTTGATAGTGATGTTGGATGAGACTTTTCCTATGATAGATTGAGTGATGGCATTCTTAAGGAAAAATTATCGTGTTGAGGTGTTGGATTCATAAATGCAGGGGAAGTCTGAGTACCCATGTCATTATGAATTGGGATTGACACAGAATCTATGGTGAAGTCTGAGCATCCATAAGTATTGCCCTTGTTAGATCCCAAATGTGAGATAGTGGCTTCTTTGATGGTAGTGATAGTTAATCTTGCATTGCAAAATGCGAAACAGCCATCCCCACTATCCAAATTTTTTTGTAAGAATCAAGGGCATCAAAGTGAATGATTTTGTAACAAACCTAAACCTCTTTTTGTGAATCTTAATTCTTTAGTTGTTAGTAATGTGGTTAATGTCTCATTTTGCTCGTAAGAAGGAAATTCAATCGTTCCTTCAAGAATAGTTTGTATGCCATGTGTGGTAAGCAATAATCAAATAATTCTTGTGCTTAGTTGTGTCATCTAGAACTTGCCTTGTTGGTCTTTCAAAGCTAATCTTTATTGTGCATCATTGGAGAAATGATCTTAGGCTTTGTGATTATGAAAGAAACTTTAGCCTAAAAAACCTATCCATGTATGAATGATATCCCTACTCACCTATTTTGAGCTTATTAACCTTTCTTTGTCAACTAAATTACAAGCTTCAAACCATTTAAAAGTTATCCCTATCATGAACCCAACCGTTCATGAAATTAAAATTGCCAACTCGAGGCTAAAAGCCTAAGTTGGGGGTGTAGTAGAATTTGGAAGAGGTCATCATGGCCATTGTTTTGTAATTGAGTGCCTAAAAATAAAACCATGAAGGAGAAAAATAAGGAAATAACAAAAAGAGATAAAATTATAAAATTGTAAGAAGGAAAGAAATAAAAATAAAATGCTTTCAAAATATGGGTGAACTAAAGTGAAAGAGTTAGGCACATGTGTGGTTAAAAAGGAATGAAGTGTCCAATGATCTATGTTGATCTAATGAGTGTTGTATGTATTTAAAGGAGGGTGTAGTCATTTTTATCCCAAATTCTTATTCTTTCCTATCCCGAGCCTATATTACAAGCTTGAAAAAGTCTTTAGAAATCACCAAACTAGTGTTTTTGAGTTAGTAGCGATTGAAAATAAGGTAAAACATATGCAATGACACTTGTTTACGCTTAGAGATTCTTTGTAAGTGCTTTCACGTTCATCCCTTGTTGCAATTTTAAAATATGGTATGTTGGGACTTCTTTTTGTGAGGAGGCATGTAGACTAAGATATATTGGTGAAGTTGACATCTTCCGAAAACAAAGAGAAGGATAATATTTTATTTTCTATTGATATAGAGTAACTTTTTGAGCATTAGTTGTTGTTGCTTGATTATTCTTGAAATTTCTTTACACTTTTTAAAAGGTAATTGATTTTTAAGGGGGTTTTTATGGTTAGCACTTCTTATTCTTGTTGACTAATTGTTAGTGCTAATCAGGTTAAAAATCATGGTGGCCATATGATTAAAAAGTGTGAGCTTAAAAGTTAGATAGTCTCATCGAGTGTAAAGTAGTGTTGCTTGAGGCCAAACAAAGTCTTTAAGTTGGGGGTGTTGATGAGTGGAAAATTTTCCAGTCATTTGTATCTCATTTCTTGTACACTATGGTGTGTTAATTGAATATATGAGACTAATTATTCATAAAATGCACTAAATTTTAGTGTTTATGATCTTGGAGGGAAATCTGATGAAAAAGGAGCAAAGACAAAGTTGGAAAGGAAGGAAAGTGAGCAAAGTTGAACAAAGGCTGATGATAGGCCCCAAAATACGACCCTCAAGTACTACTATCACACTCCGAGGGTCATGATCACTACTAGGCAGATATACTACGATAACGAGCTAATGGACCGCGACAACGAGAGTCGCAATCGGGACAAAAGAGGAGATCATGAACATTGGGCAAAGCTTTAGGGGCAGTGATGTAATTTCACAAGGATCAGTCCCAAAATATAAAAGGCTCAACCCTTCATAATTCCAAGATTAAATTTTCTAGTTTCTGAGCATGAAGAACTCTATTGTGAGTGCAAAACATTTGTGGGTAATTCCCAAAGGAGAGTTTTGTTATGTTATTAAATTTGAACCTTGGAGATTATATTAATTTTTCCTTTCATGGATGAAGTGAATTCTAATATTGGTATATCCCTTTCCTTTATTTCCATAAGTAGCTAAGTTTATCTCTTAGGGTTATGCTTGATTAGATGGTGATTAATATATGGGTGTTGATTGTTTTTCCAATTAATTAGGTATTAATGATGGGTGTTACTTTTGTTCCATGCTTAATTGAGAATTGGGGGTTTCAAAACCTAGTTACCCTTAAACCCATATCATCTTTAAAATATGGGTTATAGGTGAAGAACAATTGAACCCATATCATCCTTAAAAGAGGGGATATGGGTGAGGAACAATTCTTAACAATAACTTGAGTAAACTCATTTAACAACATATCTTAGAAATAAGAATGCTAATTGAGGTAGTAGATTAGTAGATTTGATACACTTTTAAGGTGTCGAAAGATTCCACTTGTGAGATTTTGTGTTTTATTGGAAGATTATCGTCAATACCCTGAAATCTAGCCTACCCAAAATCCTTAACTAAACTTGGACGAATAATTTATAACCCATTTCTGACTCCCACATAGGATTGCATAACCACAAGGCTACTCTCTATATGGTTACATTATTTGATTTTTCAATCTCATACTAGCTTTCAAACATTGTTTTTGGAAAATTACTCAAACCAAACCCCCATTTACTTTTAATTGTTATTTAATTTTGCATTATGAGTTAA
This sequence comes from Capsicum annuum, assembly GCF_002878395.1. Lineage (NCBI taxonomy): Eukaryota > Viridiplantae > Streptophyta > Magnoliopsida > Solanales > Solanaceae > Capsicum > Capsicum annuum. The sequence goes on along the minus strand of NC_061120.1, from coordinate 85,741,778 downwards.
CATCTAGTTAACTACAATCACTCATAGGTATTGAATTCTACGTCTTCAATCCCTGTGTATTTTACCTCGACTCTTAGTTGGGTAAATATATTGATGATGATAACTTTACACTATAATTTGAGTGTAAGTTTAAGCATTATCATATATTCATAGGCTACCACCATTAAAATAAAGTCACCATAAAAAATACTTACCCTCTTCCTTGAATTGATTATCTCTTTGACTATTTTTAGGGTTCTAAGTGTTTCTCTAAAATATATCACCATTTGAGTTACCATTAGTTAAAGATTAGGAAAATTGATATTCCTGAGAATGCCTTTTTGACCCATTATGGACATTATGAATTCTTGGTCATGTCATTTGGATTGACTAATCCTTCTGTTGCTTTCATGGACCTTATGAACAAAGAGTTTAGATAATTTCTTGATTTGTTCATCATAGTATTTATTGATGATATTTTATGTATTCTAATAGTGTGGATGATCATGCCAATTAACTCCAAATTGTATTTTAGACCCTTAAGGATCAAGAGTTGTATGCATAATTTTCTAAGTGTGAATTTTTGTTGAGTGTTGTGACTTTCCTTGGGCATGTTGTTTCTAGCGAAGGGATAAAATTAGATCCTCACAAGATTGAGGCAGTGAAGAAATGAACTAGACCCATGACTCCAACTAACACTAGGAGAGATTTTTGGTCTGGCAGGCCATTATCAAAGATTTTTGAAAAGTTTTTCATCTATAGCTACTCCACTTACGAGATTAAATTAGAAAAAGGTAAATTTTATATAGTTTGATACTTGTGAGGGAAGTTTTATGAAGTTAAAAGAATCACTAGAGTATTTTCCCTATCTTGACACTTCCTAAAGGTAGTAAGGAGTTTGTTGTGTATTGTAATGTGTCTAAGTAGGAGGTGGTTGTGTTGTGATACAACATAGAAAGGTTGTAGGTTATTCTTACAAGAAACTTAATATTCATGAGAGAAATTATCTGACTCATGATCTCGAGTTAGAGGTTGTGGTATTCTCATTAAAAATTTAAAATCACTATTTGAATGGATTACATGCAGACATTAACTCGGATAACAAGAGCTTGCAATATGTATTCATCCTGAAAGAATTGAACCTCAGGCAAAGAAGGTGGATTAAATTTTTAAAGGATTATGACATGAGTCTGTACTACAACCTAGGTAGAGATAATGTTGTAGCTAATTCTGCTAGCAGGTTGTCCATGGGGAGTCTAATTAATGTTGAGAGAGAAAATAGAGGTTTGGCGAAGGATATTCAAAAAGTGGATAATTTAGGAGTCCTAATTTTGGACTCAGAGAAGGAAGTGTGGTTATCCATAAAGTAGCTAATTCATATCTTAGGGCAAAAGTTAAGGAGAAGCAGGTTCTCGATCATATACTTATGAAGATCAAAAAAGTCGTAGGTGAACAAAAAGTTACAAATTTTAAAATCGGGGGTGATGGCATCCTATGGTATCAAGAGAAGATGTACGTTCCCAATGTATATGGGATGTGAGTTAGGATTTTTACCAATGATCATTTGTCCAGGTATGCAGTTCATCCCAATTCAGCAAAAATGTATCATGAATTGAAGATATGTATTGGTGGATTAACATGAAAAAATGTTGCTAATTTTTTACGAAGTGTTTGAATTGTAAACATGTCAAGGTTTGAACATTTGAGATCGGGTGACACCTCACAAGATATAGCATTATCCATTTAGAAGTGGGAGGTGATTAACATGGATTTTGTTATTAGTCTTTTATGGTCCCGAAACTAGTATGATTTCATCTGGGTCATTGTTGACAGAATGACCAAGTCGTCCCATTTTCTTCCTATGAGGAATAATTATTTGGGAGAGAATTATATGAAGTAATAAATTTAGGAGATAGTTCAATTGTATGGGCCCTAATGTCTATCATATTCGACCGAGGTACCAATTTTTTTCTAAATTTTGGCAGTCTATTTAGAATAGGTAGGGGACTTAGGTGAACCTTTGCATTGCTTTTCATCCTCAAATGGATGGACAAGTGGAGCATGCTATTTATACTTTAGAAGATATGCTAAGGGCATGCGTGATTGACTTTAAAGATAGTTGGGTAGATTAATTGCCACTTAATGAGTTCGCCTACAACAATAGTTATTATTCTAGCATTCAAATAGCTCATTTTGAGGCCTTTTATAATAGAAGTTTTAGGTCTTTGATTGTATGGTATGAGGTGGGCAAGACGGGGTTGTTTGGGCTTGATCTTGTGCATTAAGTGATGGAGAAAATTAAGGTTATTAGAGAAATACTTGTGACCACTCAAAGATGCCAAAAGTCATATGTGAATGCCCTATAAGGAGAGCTAGAATTTGAGGTTGACTATTGGGTGTTCCTGAAAGTCTCTCCTATGAATAGATTTATAAGGTTTGGGAAAGAGCCAAAGCTCAGTACTCTCTATGCTGGTCCATATCAAAATCTAAAAAGAGTTGGGAATGTTGTTTATGAATTGGACTTACCAGTGAGATTACTATCATTTCATCTTGTGTTTCATATGTCCTTGCTCAATAAATGTATAGGTGACACTTCCTTTGTTGTTCCTAATTAATGAGGTGAAGGATTCTTTATCTTATGAAGAATTTCCTATCAAAATTCTTGACAGGAAAGTTTTGAAGTTGAGGACCATGGAGATAGCTTCAGTAAAGGTTCTATGGAGGAACCAAAGGGGGGAGGAAGCGACTTGGGACTCCGAGTAGGACATGAAAGCTAGATATCCGTTATTATTTCTCTCTCCTGATGAGGTTGCTTGAGGTACGAATGCAACAGTCTCTCTAAAACTATTTGATTTCATGCATTAGGTCTTCTATTCTCTTCATTGCATCATTTTAACAGTGTCCTAAGTTCTAATTTGGGGATGAATGACCTCGAGGGGGGGGATAATATAATACCCTACAAATTTAAGAACTTTTGTCCATCCAATGTTGTATAAAATGTATGTACATGTGGAATCAAACTTCATGTCTTTGTATTATTGGAAGTTTTTTATACATGTATTAAGGCCTCAAGTTACTTCAAACTCATAGCCAAGACAAAACCTCCCTTACCGATTGATTTCTTATAAAGTGTCTTGTTATAATCAACTTCAAACAATAATAACTCCAATATTATGTATAATTTTTGAGCTCAAGACCCACCAAATAATAGATAATGGTATTATATTTCCAACGTATCCAGTTTCATCTTAATACGATGTCGGAGTAAAAACTTATTGCCATTTAAGTAAAGCTCTATCAAGCTGTTAGTAACCCATGACTTCAACCTATGATTCGTGAGTTCAACCTAGATTCATGAGTTGAAGTCGTAAGTTGGGTTCTAAGGATCATAAAAATCATTTGATTACCACATATTGAACCCACGAGTCATGAGGTCAAGCCATGGAACTTGTTTCTTGTTATTTAATATGTTAAAGTACAATTATTTACATAAAATTATTATCTTGAGTTTGACCAAGATTTTGGAGTGCTTGTATCCTTTTTATAGTGAATATTCAAGAAAGTAAATTGTTGAATGACATCCTAAGTGTTAATCACATGTAATGAGGTTATATTAAAATCTGGTCGAATATACAAGTGTAGTTGGTTATTCTCATCGTGTTGTGATGGTTGTGATATCTATTGTGTATTGTGGGGTGCACTAGAATTTGGACATCTTCACGAGATTTAACTTATTATTGTAAAATTTATTTGTATTTGGACATCTTTACCAGATTTGGTGAAATAAGTTTGGCAAGTACTTGATGTCTGGGTTTTGATACATGGACAGAGATCATCCCCTACAAGTCATGGCTAGAGGATGATTTTAATATCCTTAGCGTGTATGTTCAAGGTTTAGGTGAGTTTGATAATTCCTTCAGTGGACTGTTATATGAATATTTTTATTATTTCTATTTATATTGATTTTTTGAGTGGATCAAGTTATACTATGGTTATTATGGTGGGTTCTTAAGTGAATCAGATTGCGATTTACTTGATATAAGTTGGATTCTTCTGTTGTCTAGTTACTTATCATATAATTTTGGATTCTTATTGTCAGAGTCATGATTTTTTGACTTGTAATGTTAGAGTCAAGGTTGTTGACTTGGTCATGTTTTACTTGACTTGTTGTCACTTGACTTGTACTTAACTGAAGTTGTAGAGTTACTTGAAAAGACTAAGAGTCATGAATTTGAGGTATTTTATCATAATTTGTGCTCATAGTTGTACTTTTACAAGGTAATGAATATTGGCTTTTATTTATCGTTGAGGTTAATCAATTCATAAGTAAAGTAGATTGACTCATAATAACTATTATGGTTAAACTGTGAAAGTTGGGAAGGATCACACTTGATGTGAAGGAGATGAAAGATCAATAGGAATAAGAATGGAATATCTTAGGTAACACACATATATGAAAGTTATGTGAATTAAATCATTATATAAGTTTTCATATTTTCTTTTTGTGATTTCTATATTGTGTTTACGTGATCTAACCCCGGTCGGCCAATGATACCTAACAGTACGTATTGTCTGTACGGATACTACTCTTGCTATACCTTATTTTATGTATAGTCTGGTTGCAGGATCAATTGATTTTTAACAGGGGACATGGTTAGTGATCTCTAGAAGATTCTGCTCCTCTCATTTATGGAGGAAGTTGTGTCCACTCTGGTCTTTCTTAACTTAGAAGCTCTTGTTACTATTTAGACTCGTTTCTAGGGGTAGTTTTATTTTTTCCATTTAATATTTGTAAAAACAGTTATAACAAATTTTGTTATTGTAATTTAATAAAGATTTTCACATATTTTATTAAAGAGGCGAGAGATTCTCCAATCTGGGTGGATTAAAATAGTTGACCTCATGATTCGGTGATTTGGGTCGTGACACTAACATTATCTAGAGCAGAAAATTTGTTCTCAGTGATGGCTTCTGGGAGGTATTGACAAACTTTTTACCATCCTTTATAACCTTCCAATAACCATAGTTTCAAACTACAACACCACTAAAAGGAACTTTTTCTTTCCCTTTCTGAAATTTGTGCACAAACAGAATTGTTGTCTTTTGAGGGTGTTGCTTTTATCGCATCCTTTCTTTCTTGTCTTCTCTTTTTTAAATTTTTACGTCTTCATCTTTGGATGTATATATTTCTACAATCCTCTTTATTATGGCCTTGAATGTTGCATTTATTACAATACTTACGAAAATAATCAGAAATAATTTGTATGACTTTTGTCCAACATTCACCAAATTTTTCATTTTTAATGTTGATATAAACCGATTTAGGGAAATTGCCCTTCAAATTCACCAAAACCTTAACCCTAGAACAACTTGATCTAGTCCTCTTAACGGTGGATAGATCAAGTTGGATGGGCTTACCCATTGTTGCATCTAATGAGCATAAACATTTCTTTGCATAGTGGGTGGGTAAGAGATAGAGAATACAAATCCAAGAAAAAGTATTTGTAGTCTCTTCATTCACCGTAAAATGTTCATATGTCAAGAAGTCAGTCAACAACTCATAATCTAGGCCTTATCAATTCTTCTTCATTAATCACAACAAGGTCAAAGAGAAATTCATGATTTATTCAAGCAAGCATTATTAAGCCAAATTCATTAAATTAAATTATTTATTTTGATAGAGCACATTCAACCCCAAGGAGTCTAAACTCTTGTTCAACGGTCATAAGTTCATTCACTAATCACATCCTCCTTTATGTATACAAAAATTGAGTATTCCGTTAATATCCAAGAAGCCACACATTCAAGTCATTACTAGGTTCAAGACCTACACTATTAACCAATCATTCAACACTATAATTAAACTTACATTCTAGATTTAGTCATACACCATAATTTCTATTACTTCCTAACCCTTTGCCAAACTTGACCTCAAATTTTTAAGTTAAGTCATTGCCTACTTGTACCTTAGTTTGTCTTCATCACTAACCTTAGGAAAGAATATCCCTTATTCCAACAACTCATAATACCAAGTTTACCCTTTTTATGGTAATTAGGCTAAATAACTAGACTATAAGCTCACACAATCTCATTGTCATCTATAATCACATAATTCATATTGCGATCCATCATAGATTCATACAAACACAAAACATCCATCAAGGATTCATAAATTCACATTTCAACATATGATTAGGTCCTTATTATATTAAGTTCATGTTTTATCCACCGAAACTCCATGTCTACTGTCCTAAGCATGATTTCTCCCATCAAATTTATATTATGGATACATTTACTAACTATAGTATACTAATCATAAACCATATTCTCGCTGGGGGCCAAGCTACTGAAACAAGTAAGCTATGCCATGGATGATCTTCTTTGTCTTAACATTCTCAATGGATAATAATCTAAAAAACAACAATTATGTAAGTAATTAATAAACTACTCCTCAAACAAATACTTTGGAGATTCAATCCTACTAGTTATGCCCTTAGGTATGCTTACTAAAATTACCCAGGGTTCAATCAATCATCAAGTAATTCCTTCAAGCTCAATCCAACTCCATTAATAGAGTTTTTAGGCTAAAGGTTCTACCTTTACTGAATTCATGGTCCGCAATTATCAATGTTCACATTTTAGAAAGAGCAATTCATTCTAGGGATTGCTAATTAACAATATAGAAGCGATTCTAGGTAATATTAACCCAACCCATAGGTTTTTTCATAAATATCATGAACTTAGGGTTAAAATCCAAATAATTTAATCATTAAAGGTTTTTTTTCACAAATCTAGGATGCTAACAAATTGAATAATGATAAAGATGGCAGATGAAACTTACCTCAACAAAGAATTTCGACCGATACCAAGAAAAATCACCCCTCTGGGGCTTAGGAATGAAATTTAGGGTTTAAGGTCTAAAACCCATCAAAATGAGTTACAAACTATTTTTCGTTCTGCTACAGTGGTCTGACCCTCTATATTGGCACCGCTATAGTGCCCTGGCCCGCTATGATGCCCCTCAATCTTTTCAACTAGAACATACTTCAATAAAATAGTCATAACTTCTTACTCATAAATTGAATTAACAAAAAATTGATTGAGCAGGAAATAAATTTAGAGATTTTTAATTTTGTAGATATTAGGACTCACAAATCCTTATATTCTAGGAGTAATGGTCATTTAAGGTTCACCATATTTGGAACTTTGCCCGAAACTAAATTGGTAAGGATACTTTCAACTTAACTTTGTGCTAGGAGTATTATATGACCTTATTACATATCAAATGCACCCCATGATAAATAATTAATCCTAAAACATGTGACATATGATATTTATATACTTTTACCGTAGATATTTTTGGCAATGATAGAATCAGTCATTACAACAGATACCAATTTACCATCTATTATTCCCCGAGTGGGCATTGGGTAAAGAAAAACATGAATTAGTTTTTTACCTCATCGGTCTAAGATTAAAACTTTTATTATTTATAATGAGGTAACATCTAAACACAAAGAAAACTAAGCAATTTCTACATTGATCCTATACAGTAACGACACCACCATATCGGGAATTATTTCACTAGAGCGATGCACGTCGCTATAATGGACTAAGAAATGTAGAAATATTTTAATCCTCCTAATTTTGCTTTTCACCTCACAATACTATTTTTGATGTCTCAAACTAATCCCATTACATTAACAATATATTTGGAGTTTCACTAACTTGAGCTCCATTACAAAAGGTCATATGGGTTCATTATCGTCTTAGCTAAAATAAAGCTAAAATTTATTATGTCTACCCAATCTATTACAGAATTTCCCTTGATCATACCTCACTCAGATTTTCACCAAAACTAGCCTAGGCTAAAAATTCTAACTCCCAACTAGAGGAAAAATCTTAACCCAAATAAATACACCCTGAACAATGATATAATGAAGAACATCACCAAGTACTACACCATGTTTCCTATTGAGACAACTACCTTATGACCCCTTTTCACCTTTTCATGATTAACACATAAGAATAGATCATCTAGAGTACAACTACTAACTGATACACCACTATGGGTTTTATTACAACATAGATTCTTCACCACCATTTACATTAGTCTAGTCGACCCTCAACAATCAATCATTTATAAAAACCAGCTTTTTAGTTATCACTCGAGGACGATCTATACTTATTTATCCTCATAACTATGCTACAACTTGTTAAGTGACCAATCCAATATGCCTCGATCACTGAAGAAGCAATAACAAACAAGTATTACAAAGATCAGTGAAGGGGACATAGACATTCAAGAACACATCTAATAATTCTATTCCCTTGTCAGACCCTGTACCTAAGGATCATCAATAAATATAAAGCTATCTCTAAATCGATCCAACCCGAGGGCCTTGTCGTAATACACATCTCAAGTCCAACTGGGAGCAAAGATCACCCCTGTTACCCATCCCAACCTCCAGCCGCCTTCCCTGAGTTAGCTGAATTTTGAATATATAACAAAATAGATTAATTGGACAAGAACTAACTTTGGAATAGATCTATTCCTAGTCCAACCCTACCAAGTAATCACGCCCACAAACCGTACGAACAAAACCACCAAGCCAAACCAAGGGCCATAACTAAATGAGTTCCAAAACATAATATGATTAATTGCAAAATGAAGTACAATGGAACAACCAACAATTTTATTTTCCAGTATCAACCCCAATACTAATACCAAGGCTAAGGCTGACACCAATACCGACCACACCCATTCTAACCTATAGAGGTATCATAAACCCCCTAACCAAAAGAATACCAAAATCTTGCTGGGACATGGCCCCAACCATAGGCAAAACTAATATCCATAAACAAGTCAAAGTAGAAAATAACATCCATGAAATGGAGCCTTCTACAAAGATGAAGGATTACCACTTCAATCTTTCAAATCTCTTGGAATATCCTAATGTTAAGCAGGAGACGTAGAATGGCTAGTTCCTATATAGCGTGGGGATACAACGTCCGAAGATTAGTTAGTGGGTGAGTGCTAGCATGTACTCAGGATAAGGATAAAATAATGCCATTTATAAAACCAAGTAAAAACCATCCATATTCATATATCCATACATACATATATATAGATACATATATATGCACACACATACACACGCACACACACATATATATGTACGTATATATATATGTATATATATACATATATGTATATATGTATATATTTATGTATATATATGTATATATGTATATATATTTATATATGTATCAATATATATAACCATGCCGGGAAAGGGGACCAGCTTTAGCATGCTATTAAAACCTTTACCTTGCTGTGTAACTTTCCTTTCCTAAGCTATCCACAGTCTATATGGGTTCAAATCACTCTGCTAAAAGGGCCCCAGGGCGTGAAGTAGCATGACCAAGGAAGAAAACCCGAGATGACTAGTATATCCCCCAATATATATAGTGTGACATCATGCATATGGTTTGTAGGACCAAACCTCACATAGGCAAATAAGAGTTTCTAGTTTAGATCCCCCCGGGACCTGCACCTTTTACGACTTTTCTACACAACCCTCCTTTTTGACTAATTAAAACCATTTTCCAACCAAACCATTATTCTATTATTATTAACCAAGGCTATTAGTAGTGGCATTGTCGTACGAACAATAACTCTCATGTATTTTCCCTAGCCAAACCTTTTAATCAATTTAAAACCATTTAAACCATTCATATCATTTAGGGTTTCATTACCAAGTTTAAACCATGCATGAGTTCCATTTAATAACCAATAATATATTGAAAACATTGTTCAAGGCATTTTATAAAACACATTAGGGGCATAGTACTTCCAAAACCAAAGTCCATTACCAAAGAACCATTTCCATGCAATCAATTATCCAAAACCACCATTTATGCATATAAAAGAATAAGTTAAAACATGGGAAAACCATACCAAGCATTTATAACCCAAACCCCCAAGTCATATTTGAAAACCCAAGGTCATACAATATTCAAATACTGAAAAATATTGTACAAAACCATGAATTTAGTTGGAACTAAAAATGAGGGAAGAGTACATGCCTTTAACCAAGATGATGATGGAGATAAATAACCATGATAAACCCTAATTTACTCTTTAAGATTAAACATACTTTCCTTTACCCAAGAACTCTAGAGAGAATTTAAGAGTGATTTCCAAGTGTTTAAGAATAGAATAATAGGGAAAATACTCTTCCACGAGCAATATAAGTCATGGGACCTTATTAGGATAAGTTGGGAAATGCCCAATTGCCTTTACTTAAACTGCATTAAATCGCTGTCATAGGGTACGACTAACCCTTATGAGTCGTAACCATCTTATACAAGTGGTACCCACCTCCTGTTCCCTAGGATTTCCCTCTTGGACCCAATACTGTACAAGGAATGACATCCTAAACCCAAGTCGTATTCAAGTGTATGACTGATACAAATAAACCCTACCCCTGACAGAATAGAATCCAGGAGGTTTGAACACTGACCATCATATGTATCCAGTGTATGACTAGTACCCTGGCTTATGTCTTATGGTAAGCCACTCGTACTTAGGTCCAACTTAAGTTACCAAATCTAAGGTTAATTTAAAGAACCAAATGACCCGTGTCAACCGATATGAATCGTACCACCAAGTCATACCTATTCCAGTAATCAAAATCCATTTCACCAACCAAAACTGGTCGCCATACGACTAGTCCATACCACCCGTACCCAAGTGTACAACTCGTTCCCCTAAGTCATACCTTGCCTAGAAACCAAAAATCAAGGAAATTTTTGAAGGTCCAGAAACTAGGATGTTTCAGCCTCCCCCACTAAGAACATTCATCCTCGAATGAAGAATAAGGTAGGGGTAATCACTTGCACGATTCATTTGCATTACCAAATATATTTTTGATCTTTAGTAAAGTTTGAAAACAAAGAGGCAAAAATGTTAATATTTCCTTTAAAAATCTTAGAAAATAAAGATGTGTTGAAGGCATATATCTTACACACAAATCCCAGGAGCAAGAAATAGATGTAGATACTTGGACTTCATGTCCTCCTCCACGTCCTATGTATATTTTTCCTCCTTATTGTTCTACCACATAACCATTATCGAAGCCACATACTTGGTTCACAACCGAAGAACCTGCCTATCTATGATCTCAGTAGGACCTCTTCATAGGATAGAACAATCACTCTAAAGGAACGGTCAAAGAATAATCATTAAGACACTTCCTCAACATGGAGACATAAAATACTGGGTGAATGGAGTTCAAACTAGAAGGCAACTCCAATTCATAAGCAACATTTCCAACCCTTCGTAAAACCATAAAAGGACCAATATAATGGGGACTGAGCTTCCGAATTTTACAAAATCGTACTACTCCCTTCATGGGAGATACCTTGAGGAACACCTTATCCCCAACCCCAAACTCCAAGTCCTTATATCTTATATCCGTACAGGAATTTTGGCGACTTTAGGCAGCCTTAAGCCTATCGCAAATCACCTTTACCTTTTCCATAGCCTGATACACCAAATTCGGATCAAACATATCCGCCTCACAAAGATCGAACCAAACAATAGGAAATCTATACCTCTACCATACAATGCCTCAAAAAGGGCCATACCAATAGTAGAATGAAAACTATTGTTGTAAGTAAACTCTACCAAAGGTAGATGCTCAAACCAACCGCCATCATAATCAACCACACATTCCCGAAGAATACCCTCCAATGTCTAAATAGTCCTTTCTTCTTGCCCATCCGTATGAGCATGAAAAGTAGTTCTCAGACTAACCTTAGTACCTAATCCCTTCTGAAAAGACCACTAGAAATGGGATGAAAACTGCGTACCACAATTAGAGATAATCAAAATAGGTACCCCATGCAGCTTTACAATCTCATAAATATAAAAATTTGCATAATTCTCCATAAAAAAGGTAGTCCTTACTGGCAAGAAGTAAGCAGACTTTGTCATTCTATCTACAATGACCCAAATTGAATCATATTGATTTTGAGACCATGGAAGACTGATAATAAAATCCATATTGTTTACCACCTATTTCTATTTGGTCAAAACAATCTCTTGATACAACCTACAAAGTCTCATGTTTTCAACTTTAGCTTATTGACACACTAAGCACTTGGCCAAAAAATCAATCACGTCCCTTTTCATTCTATTCCACCAATACATCTCCTTGAGATTATGATACATCTTCGTCGAGCTGGGATGTACAAAGTAGCGTAACTCAAGTGCCTCAACCAAGATCCTTTGTCGCAACCCATCTACATCAAGAACACACAACCTCCCTTGGTATCGTAAAGTACCATGAACACTTGTGTTAATCATTATTACCTTCTGCATACCCACATTAATCTTGATTTTCATGAAGATAGGATCTAGCACGTGGTTCTCCTTAATCTCTGTAGTAAGAGAGGACCGAACCACTTCTTGTACCATTACCACCCCATCCTCGGAGTCCAAATGACGAACTCCAAGATTAGCCAAGCGTTGGATATCTTTCACTAATTCTCGCTTTCCTTCCTCCACATGGGACAAACTCCCCATGGATAACCTGCTAAGAGCATCAATAACCATGTTAGCTTTACCCAGGTGATAGTAAAGACTCATGTCATATTCTTTGCAAAGCTCCAACTATCTTTTTTGCCTGAGATTTAGCTCCTTCTGAGAGAACATAGTAGACTCTTATGATCAGAAAAATGTCTACGTTCTCTCCATACTAATAATGCCGCTTGATTTTCAAACAAAGAAACCATCGCCAATAACTCCAAATCATGAGTTGGATAATTCTTGTCAAATACTTTCAACTGCCTGGAAGCATAGGAAATCACTTTTCCATGTTGCATCAAAACGTAACCAAGTCCCACCCTAGATGAATCATAATAAACCACAAACCCCTCAATGCCTTCAGCAATGCCAAGAACAGAGCCGAGTTAGCTTAATTTTCAACTTCTCAAAACTCCCCTCACAAGCATCCGACAAAGAAAACTTCACTTTTTTCTAAGTCAACTTAGTCTAAGATGCAACAAGCTTTGAAAATCTCTCCACAAACCACCGATAATACCCAGCCAAACCTAAGAAGCTTCGAATGTCAGTTGGAGTCATAGGTCTTGGTCACCTTTTAACCATAGACACCTTTTGTGGATCCAACATGATCCCCTTGCTAGAAATAATATGACCAAGAAAAGTCACAATGTATAACCAAAGCTCAGACTTGGAGAACTTGTCATACAACTGTTGTTCTTTCAAGGTCTAAAAAATCACACGAGGGTGATTAGCATGATCCTCCTCACTTTTTGAATAAACCAAAATGTTATCAATAAGCACAATAACGAAGAGATCCAAGAACTACTTGAAAACCCTATTCATCAAGTCCACAAATGTTGTTGGGGCATTACTCAAACCAAATGACATCACCAAGAATTCAAAGTGCCTATACCAAGTATGAAAGGACGTCTTAGGGATATACTCATCCCTAGTCTTAAGCTGATGATACATAGATTGAAAATCAATCTTAGAAAAGAACTTGGCACCTTGCTACTGATCAAATAAGTCATCTATCCTTAGAAGAGGATATTTCTTCTTGATCGTTACCTTATTGAACTGCCGATAGTGAATGCATATTCGAAGGGAACCATCTTTCTTACTCACGAACAACATCGGTGCACGCTAGGAGAATTCACTAGGATGAATAAAAACCTTATCAAGAAGATCCTTAAGTTTCTCCTTGAGTTCCCTCAACTCAACTAGAGCCATTTTATTAGGAGAAATAGATATTAGACGAGTGTCCGAAACCAAATCAATACTAAACTGTATTTCCCTATCTGGAGGAACACCAGGAAAATCATCCAAAAATACCTCAGGAAACTCATAATCGGTTAACCTTAGAGTGATAAAGACAACCTTTAGAGATTAACCTCCGAGCTCTAATATAAAGATAAACCTCCCAACCACCCTCCCACTCTATAATTGGTTCGCTAGGGAACTTAAAGACAACCTTACGGGTTCGACTATCCAAGGATGCATAAAAAGAGTGCAACAAATCTATCCCCATAATAACATCAAAATCTACTATATCAAGTTCAAACAAATCCACCAAAGTCTGCATACCACCCATAAGTACCACATACCCCCTATAGACTCTCTTAGAAATAATCGAGTCACCTATGAGGGTAGTAACAGGAAAAGAATCTAAATAAACCTCAGGATCAAGCCCAATACATATATCCATAAATACAGTCATATAAGAAAGCGTAGAATCCAGATCAAACAAGCAATACATGTCACGATAAAAGAGTGTAACATATTAGTAACTATATTAGGTGATGCTTTAGATTTCTATCAAGATACAAGAGCATACAACCTATTCTTGACAGTGTCGGTACCAGAAGTAGGAGAAGACACCGAAGTCATACCACTAGGCATAGGAGCAGAAGATGCACCAACCGAATCTCTAACCGTTCCCTTACAAGCTGAACAATTCTTGAGAATATGGCCTGGCTAGCCACATTTAAAAAACTTGTACCTTCCTTCGTCACAATAACCCTAATGAATACAACCACAAAACCGACAAAGAGGGAATGAAAAAGCTGATTGATGCCCACTCGCCTGAGAATGGGCGCCCAATGCTCGGTAGTTATCACCACCTTATGAACGCCTGTTACTTGAATGCTTTAGGTATGGATCACTAGTTTTAAAGAAGGAAATAAAACTCCCCCACTTCTTTTTTGGCCATTTACATCCATCCTGACCACTTTGCTAGTGAGCACCTCCCTAGTCCAAAAACCTTCTCCTCTTACCTTTCCTATCTCCAAACTCTACTTCTTTTCTTTTCTCATCCTCCACCTGCTGCATATGGACAACTAAACTTGGAAGCGTCCAAACTCTTGATAAGCAAAGTAGTATTTCTTTCAAATATTAAATCTCGAGATAGCCCAAAAGCAAACTTTCTTATCCTCGCTCTTATGTCAGCCACCAAATCACAAGCATACCTTGGCAGCTGATGAAATTTCAAGGCATATTCCTTAACAAACATTCTCTCTTGCTTAAGATCCAACAACTCCTCCATCTTTGCTTCTCTCATCTCCTGAGGAAAGAAATAACCCAGAAAAGCACTAGAAAAGGTAACATATAAGGATAACTCCTACTTATTTCCTCTATCCCTATCCCACTCTTTATACCATTGGTATGCAACTTCTTGAGCTGATAAGCTGTAAAACTTATACCTTTCTTATTAGTAGCCTACATCACCCTGAATATCTTCTCCATTTCGTCCTAGAAACTATGAGGATCCTCCTCCACCTTCACACTAGTAAAAGTAGGAGGATTTAGTTTCATAAACTGACCAACCCCTGTGGCCTCCGAAGACAACCCACTAGATGCACCCCACTCACCTGAGAAGCAACCAATTAAGCAATAGCATGAATAGACTAGCAAAATTAGGCATTAGTAGCCTCACTTTGAGGAGGACTTTTAGCAATCGGAGGAACTCCATAATAATTAGGGATAGGACCCTGAGATCAAAGACAAACTCCAAACATAGGACCTACCACATAAACATTATCCCAAATGGGACAGAAGAGTTTCCTTATGGTCCAGATCATCACGGAATGATCTAAAATGTGAACAACCAAGGTCTAGAGAGAAATTTCAGGACTTAGACTTCAAAATTGAAAATAGAATATCAAAAAAGTGAAACATTTGTAAATTCCTTGTGGCCTCCTTCTTATAAGTGTGGCGCATTGTACACCCCTAAAAGAGACTCTACAAGACATTTCTTTGTAAACTACCAATTGACCATGAACGTAAAGCTCTGATACCAATATGACATGACCCAACCCGGGGGACTTATCGTAATGGATCTCTTAGGTCTAACTGGGACCGAAGACCACCCTTTTTACCCATCCCAACCTCCAGCCACCTGCCATAAGCTAGCTAAATTTCAAACAGATAACAACATAGTGTAATTAGATAAGGACAGACTTTGGGATCGATCTATTTCTAGACCAACCCTACCAAGTCATCCCATCCACCAAACTGTACAAACCAAACCACCCAGCCAAACCAATGCCTAACTAAGGGCCATAAACTAGGCCATAAACAAATGAGTTCCAAAACATAATATGATTAATCCCAAAATGAAATATGATGGAACAATCAACAATATTGTTAATCGATATTAGCCCCAATACCAATACCAATGCTATATATGACACAAATACCAATTTCACCTATTCTAACCCATAGCAATACCACAAAGACTCTAACCAAAAGAATATAAAAATCTGATTAGGACATGCCCCCAACAATAGCCAAAACCAATACCATAAACAAGTCAAAGTATAAAGTAACATCCATGAAATAGAGCCTTTTAAAAATATGAAAGCTCACCAATTCAATCCAACAACTGTACTAAAATATCTAAATGCTAAATAAGAGAAGTAGAACAACTGGTTCCTACATCGCTTGTGGATACAACACCTAAAGATGGGTTAGTGGGTGAAAGCTAACATGAACTCAACAGAAGGATAAAATAATACTTTTTATGAAACCAAGTAAAAACCATCCATATGCACACAACCATACATAAATACATATATATATACAAACTCACATTTATATAACTATGCTGGGAAAGGGGATCAGGTTTAGCATGCCATTAAAACCTTTACCTAGGCTATGTAACTTTCCCATTCGAAACCACCCACAGGCTATTTGGGTTAAGTTCCCACTGCTGAAAGGGCCCCAGTGCATGAAGCCGCACGACCAGGGAAGAAAACCTGGGATAGCTAGTACATCCCTCAAAATATATAGTGTGACATCATGCACACATTCTCTAGGACAAAAACTCACATTGACAAATATGAGTTTCTAGGTTAGATCCCCTTGGGACCTCCACCTTCCACTGCTTTGTTACACATCTCACCTTTAAGCCTAATTAAAACCATTTTCCAACCAAACCATTATTCCATTATTATTAACCAAGGCTACTAGTAGAGGTATCATCATACCAACAATAACTTGCAAGTATTGTCTCTGGCCAAAGATTTTTTGGATCAAGGGATTTCCACATACCCATAGATCACATTCTACTAAAATAATGGAGACCAAGGCCTTTCTAATCCATTTAAAACCATTTTAACCGTTCATATCATTTAAAGTTTCATTATCAAGTTTAAACCATGCATGAGTTCCATTGAAAAACCTATATTATAGTGAAAACATTGTTAAAGCCATTTTATTAAACACATTGGGGGCATAGTACTTCTAAAACCAAAATCTATTACCAAATTGAACCAATTATTCAAAACCACCATTAATGCATATAAAAGCATAAGTAAAAACATGGGAAAACCATATCAAGCATTTATAACCAAAACCCCTAAATCATATTTGAAAACCCAAAATCATACAACATTTGAATCATGTAAAACACTGTATAAAACCTTAAAAATAATAATGGTGGAAGATAAATTCCTTAAACCAAGATGATGATGGAGAGAAATCACTAAGACAAGCCTCAATTTACCCCTTAACATGAAACCCTAGCTTTCTTTGCCCAAGAACTTTAGAGAGGATTTAAGAGTTTTATCCAAGTGTTTAAGAATAGAATAAAAGGCTAAATAACCTCCCAAGACCAATATAATTCATGGGTCCTTCTTAGGATAAGTGGGGAAATGTCCATATTACACTTACTTAAACTGCATTAAATTTCTGTCATAGAGTGCAACTGACCTTTACGAGTCAAACCCATTCTGTATGAGAGATACCCACCTCTCATACCCAAGGCTTTCCCCCTTGGACCCAACACTGTCCAAGGTACAACACACCTAAACCCAAGTCGTATTCAAGTGTATGATTGGTACCCATACCCAGGCAAAATAAAATCCAGGAAGTTTGAGCACTGACCACCATACGAGTCTTGGGTATGACTCATACTACGGATTACGACTCATGGTAAGTCACTCGTCCTCAGATCCAACTTAAGTTACGAAGTCTAAGGTTAAATAAAAGAAGTAAATGACCCATATCCACCAGTACGACTCATAGCACCAAGTTGTACCCATTTCAGTAACCAAAATCCATTCAACCAATCAATACTAGTCAACATACGACTGTACCATACCACCCGTACCCAAGTGTATTACTCTTTCCCTAAGTCGTATCTTTCCCAAAAACCAAAAATCAAGAAAATTTTGTAAGGTCTAGAAACTAGGATGTTTCAATCTCATTGCAAGGACCCTAACAACTCAATATATAATATTCCCAAGGAATACTATAAATATATAATTATTGTCATATAATAAGTATTTGAGAAATGTATGACAATAAACAACCGATGAAACATTATTTTAGTAATAAATGCATAGATGAATATTTCTACCAATAGAAAGCCATAATTTTACTATTACTTGGGAACCTAGTTCCACCATAATCTCATGATTTCCTTATCAACTACACATTATCATCACAATGCAAGTAGTTACTCAATAAACAGTAAAAAACACAAAGTCAAATAAAATTTGATGTTCAAACATTTATATTACTTCAACAGGCAACATCACCTACATCAAACATTTGACTTTTATGTTCGGGCTATCATATACACCCCTTCATTTACTTTACCAACAATTAAGTCATCAATTAAAACTTTAAGTTATCGCCAAAAATTCAAGACCAAAACAAAATTCTCTTTAGTCACAATCATGAATTTCTACAAAACTTTTCTCATAGCAATTCCCGCTATCAAGCAACAATAGTCTTTTTTATGGTATTTATACCGTATCCATTGTTTGTAAAAGAGTTTCCACTGTACTATTTTTTCCTTATCATTTTACCAATGATAAGACCATTCCCAGTATTTAGCATACCATTTTTCTCTTAAATCAAATAACAAAAGTTTCTTTTAATAATTAACACATAACCAAGTTATGACCTTTAACAATTTATGGAACTTACAATATTTCAACAAACTATGATTTACATAAGTACCAAGAAATTAACTTTATGTACCAATTTAAGCCTTTATGTTACTATCAACAAGAAAAACAATAATCGTAGTCAAATTCTATCATACACCACACAAAACATGAAAACTTGCAACATTCAGCTATCATAGATTCCAAGTTAATCAATCAACTACAAATCACAAACCCATCTTGTACTACACCACCAAAGTCACAACTTAACAATTTCCTACTAATTCATACGAAAATCATAAGTTCCAGCCCTTATAGACAGATACCAACTGGAAGAAAATAGGTTCTAATCGCAAACTCCTCAAGATGCCAACTTGAATTAACAAGATTCAAATTATGATTATAGAGCTATCAATTGAATTCAACCCATACAAGCAACTATACAACAACATGAGAGGAAAGAAAAAAGTTCTATAATTTCCTAGAATGCGTCATTGCTACCAAAGATTAGATATGGATGGCACTACACGAATCCATAGAACTATACTTAACATTTACTCTTGTACTAGGAGACCAATAACCTATGATCTGATTCCAAATCGCATGATCTAAATTGCTAATTGTGAGATCACCTATTCAAATACACCAAGATAGAAGAACCCCTTTCCACCCTTTACAAAGATATGAAAAAGTCTTTATTAAAAAGCAATAATCAAACATTATTACAACTATTTTTTTAAATATAAAATGTAAAAAAATAAAAATACCCCTAAGAACTAGTCTAAACAGGTACACAGGTTTCAAGGTTAAGAAACATCATACTGGAAAAAATTACACCATGAATGAGAGGAGTAGAAGTTGTTGAAGATAACTGTGAAACTTCAATTGATCCTGTAGCCATATTATACCTCAAAAAGGCTATAGCAAGAGTAGTATTAGTAAAAACAACATGTACTGGTATCTATCATCAATCAACCAGGGTTAGATCACAGTAACACAATACAAAAATCACAAAAATAACATGACAACTTATATAATGCTTTAATTAGCATCACTTTTATATATGTGTGTTATCTAAGAGTATTCCATTTCTATTCCTTTTGATTATTCATCACCTTCACATCAAGTGTCATCCATCCTAACTTTTAGAGTTTGACCATAATAGTTATTATGAGTTATTCTATTTCACTTACGCCTCGATTAACCTTAAAGATAAGTACCTCAATTTTATGAAACTTGGACTTTTTAAGTAACTCTACAACCTTATTAAAGTACAAGTTAAGAGACAACAAGTCAAGTCAAATATGACCAAGTCAAAAACTATGACTCTAATAATCCTAGTCAACAAACCATGTCACTAACAATAAGATACAAAAATATATAAAAAGTAGCAGGACCAGAAAAGAATTCCAAATATATCAAGTACATTACAATTTAATTCCCTTAAAGAACCCACACCATTAACCATAATATAACTTGGTCCTCTATTGGAATCAATAGAAATAACGACAATAACATTAATCATATATCGATCCACTCAAGGAACTATCAAAATCACATGATCCTTGTACATACACGCTAAGGACATCATAACCATCCTCTAGTCATGACCTGTATAGGATGAGCTCTCTCTATGTATCAAAATCCATAAACCAAGTGTTTGCCAATCTTATTCCACCAAATCTCATGAAGATATCCATTATATGTGTTTTTGACACTTAGGATTGCATTCAACAATTTACTTTCTTGAACATGCATTGTAGAAAAGATACAAGCACTCCAAATATTTGCTAAAATTTAATGTAAATAATAATTATCCTTTAACACATAAAATCTCAAGTACGCCCGATAGCCAGTCAACAACTCAAAATTTAGGCTGAATCAATTCATAGTCATTAATTACAACATGGCCAAAGAGTAATCCATGACTTATTCAAGTAAGCATTATCAAGAAAAATTCATTAAATTCAAGAACTTATTTTAAAAGAACACATTCAACCCCAACGCGTCTACACTCTAGTTCAACGGTCACAGTCCATTCACTAATCTTATCCTCCTTTATTTATACCAAAATTGGGGATTTTGCCAATATCCAACAATCCCTACATTAAAGTCATTACTAGGTTTAAGACTTACTCTATTAACCGATCATTCAACTCTATAATTGAACTTACAATCTAGCTTTGACCATAACCTTTATACCTTTTACCTCCTAATCGTTAACCTAAATTGACCTCAAGATCCTAAGTTAAGTCACTATCTTCTTATACCATAGTCATTCTTCATCATTAACCTTATGCATGATTTTCCCATATTTTAATAACATGTAGTACCAAGTTAACCTTTTTTATAGTAATTAGGCTAAATGACTAGATTATGAGCTTTCGAAATCTCATTGTAATCTATATTTATATAATTCACATTACAATCTATCATAGAGTCATACAAACAGAAAACATACACCAAGGATTCATACATTGACATTTCAACATAAGATTAGGTCCATATATCATTAAATTCATGTTTTATCATTCCGAACACCATGCCTGCTATCCTAAGCAATATTTCTCCCATCAAGTCTACATTATGATACACATACTAACTATAGTCTACTACTCATAAAGCATAATCTACCTTGGCAGTAAGATGCTGCAACAAGTAAGCTATGACATGGATAATCTTTCTTCATCTTCACGTTTTCGAAGGCTCATCATATAAAATACAAAAATTATAAGGGTAATGAATAAACAACTCTTCAAACAAATACTTTAGATATTCAATACCACTAGTTCTACTATTATTCATGATTAATAAATTGGGACAATTTGTCATCAAAATAGTCCCTTCAAGCTCAACTCAATACTATTAATGGAGTTTTTAGGCTAAAGGCTCAACCTTTTTAAATTCAAGGTTCCCAACTATCAATTTTCATGTTTTAGAAATACTAATTCATGCTAGGGATTGTTATTGACAATTTAAAAGTAATTCTAGGTGATATTAATCCAATTCATAGGTTTTCCTCAAGAATATCATCAATTTAATATTCAAATCCTTAGGAATTTCTCAACAAAATATTTTTCTAAGGATTCTAGGATGTTAAAGAATTGAAAAACGAAGAAGAGGAAGAAAGAAACTTACCTAAACAAAAAAGTTCCACCCATACCAAGAGAAAATCACCCCTTTAGACATTACATATCGAATGCACTCTAATCATAAAGAATTGATCCTGACACATGTGAAATATAAGATTCACATACCTTTACTATAGATATTCTTTGTAATGATGGAACTGGTCATTATAGATAGTCAAGACACTGCTTATGCACATAAATAAAGTAGTGTTGAAAAAGAGAATGCTAGGATTATGGCTAATTCAAAGATTAATGAGAAGCAATTTAACCGCAGCTGTGAGAATCCACTAATTAATGGATCACAAGGGCTAGTTGCATAACATTAAAACAATCAACAGTAAATACAAAGTTGAGGTGATATTACTAAGAAGGTTATTGAAGAAGATTCAGTGATAGATAATGGTATGTAGGTGACTACTGAGGATAAGGAGAATAGGTTGTTGTCCTAAGAAAATACAACTTCAATAGTTCATTAACATATTATTGATGATGTACAAGATAAACAACAAAGCAACACTATCAGTGCTAAAGGGGCAGTTTCTGCTAATTGTAAAAGCGATCGATGTTGGAGCTAAGAAACACATTAGAAAGAATGGATGTCTCTCAATTATTTCCATAAGATTCTAGTGAACTGGTGAAACAATAAGTGACATTATAGGGCTGCCAAGAACAACCTGATGGTAGTAATGATATTAATGTCAATAAGGAAATTACAATTATGGTCAGTGACGAGGAATTAATAGTAATTAGGGAACAGAAGGTGTCATTAGCTATTATGCAGGTCTCAAATCCAGTGTTGACTGATATATCATTAATGGTGCCCAAGATTTCGCCTAAGAATGTCCTACATGACATTGTTTCACATAATATAGTAGAACTGTAATGTAGTAATGATACCAATATGGCCAAAGAGATTAAAGAAGCAGATGTAGGTGATAATATGTGGAAGCATGCCCCTCTAGAAGATGATTTATCACCATGACCGGTGAAAAGTGTTTGAAGAGGAAAAAATCATAGAAATGGAGAAGAGTTACAGCCCACCAGAGTTCAGGATAAAAATCCAAATAAGTCCCTAATAAAAAACGAAAGCCCTAATTTTTAATATTACGTCTATAAAGTCAAAACAAGAATTTTATAGACTTCAAATACTTAATAATTTTCACAAGTTCACCCGTATCGGTTTTTTGGAGCTATTTCAGAATGATAGACATATAAATAAATACAAGAGAAGATTAAAGATACAGAAAGCTTTGTCTAATTGCAATAGCATGATATGGTTTTTCTCTTATCAATATATTATCACTACTATCATCAAAAATACAAATCAACAACTTATAGTTCACTTGCAAGAGCAGAATCAAGGATTGGTTTTTGTATAACTCTTGTCTATGCTAAGTGCTCTAGAGATGAGAAATTGATTTTATGGGAAGATATTTATCAAGTTGTAGCTAGAATGTCAAGACCTTGGGCTGTAGGAGGATATTTTCATATTGTGTTAAACTCTAAAGAAAAAACTAATGGTTTACCAGTAATTGATATAGATTATGAGGATTTTCAAAACCATATATCTTTCTATGTTTTAAATAAAATCCCTTTTAAAGGGAAATATTAGATAGAATTTTAGCTATGCAAGACATGTAGAGTAAATATAATCACATGGATATAGAGCACCTAGATAGAACTTGTTCAGATCATTTCCCAATGTTGTTACGCTATGAGGACAGAGTTTCCAATTAGAAGAAATCATTTAGATTTCTCAAGTATTGGATTTATAATCCTGGTTTCCTAGAATTAGAAAGGTAGAATTGGTTTTCGTCAGGCTTTCATAATCCTTTCTTATCATCTAAAGGAAAAATCAAGAAAGTTTTCTATTAAAAGTGCTTAGAAAGAGTCAAGAAAGAGAGAAGATATTAATGAGTCTTTTCAGAAGATTGTGGTAAAAGAACTTCTATTCAAAGTTTCTTTCTTTTATTGGAGAGTTTGGACTAATAGTATCACGGCCCAAAAATTCAAGTGTCACAGTGGCACTTGCCACGGTGAATCTTTAAAAGTAATCCTATCACATAAACTGATACAAAAGGAAAAGTAATAGCAATAAGCCAAGTAAGGCTTCTACAATAAATACGGACCACATAATATATTAAAGTGGAAAAACATAACCAACAATATGTAATACCCCAGAAAATTTTTTGTTGAAATTTTGTGCGTAAACGTGTTTGGTTCTATCTTCTACAATGAATTATAAATTTTTCATGCGAAATGTCTTAGATTATGACCCACCATTGCGTATGTCATTGAATAAGATTTCCAACGATATGTGGATCATCCAAAATGGACACCCGAGCGACGAGTTATGAACATTCCGATCGAACCGTGAATAGTAAAATGTGCAGGAAAAAGTACTGAGGCCTGATGTATTTTTGCTCCAACTTTAAACGATCATACCTCCTAATACATAATGATCTGGGTGATCTACTATATATCAACAGAAAGCTCTGTGAGTCCTCTTTCTAGTGAAATTAGTTTCATTCAATTTGTCTATCGGAGCAAAAAGTAATGGTCGATCTACTTCAGCCTATCAAAAGTGAATTTTTGGGTCAATTTCAAATGATCATAACTCCTTGTACACAATGATCTGGGTGATATACTATATATCAATGGAAAGATAAGAGATTCCTCTTTCTAATGAAATTGGTTTCATCTAATTTGAATATCGAAATAAAACGTTATGGTTGATCTACTTCAAACTATCAAAACAGTCCATCAAAGGACAGATTCAAGAATTTTTTGATCTTTAGGGGCATTTTGGTCATTCCCCCTCACCCAAAATCTGTCCAAACCCTATATTAAAGCCTATTAGAAGTATTATATGTCATATTTCATCAAAATCCCTCAAAAAGAAAACCGTAAGCTCCTATATCCAACTACAAGAACCTCCAAAGTTCCCCATTAATTCTGCAAATTTATTCAAGATTCCAAGTTCATAGTTCAAGAACTCCAAGAACCATCATTCAAAGTCACGATTAACATCTCAAAAATGAGTATCGATCTAAAGTTCATCATTCAAGGTATGTGGGGTATTTCAACAAGAACTCTCTTTCGTTCTTGTGCCCAAAAGTAATTTTCTTTACAAAGACATGATTTTTATTTGATTTTTATGAATTTGAAGCATGAACCCATATCTTATGATGATTATTATGAAATATTGATGTTTATGATTTTGAAAGATGAATTTGCATGTGTGGTGATATAAACCATGAATCTTGAACGATATTTATCATGATTTTGATATTTGGGTCGTGAATCCCCTTTGGAAATTGTGTTTTATTTTTAAGAAAGTGTGTGTTATATGCACATTGATGTTGAATATTTGAGATATGTTGAATATTTGAGATATTTTGAATGATTTGACCTTTTGATCTTAATGGAGTTATTTTGAACTCGAGTCTGAAAAAAATCCACAACGTGGTTGATTTTGATAGATGGAAAGCATGATGGCTCACGATGTATATTTATATATTACTAAAACTGTTTTGTTATGGATTGTGTTTGAAAAGGTCTGAGCTAAGTCTGGGAGAAATCTTTAGCACCGAGTGGGAGGTATAAACCGACCTTACTTCTCTAGAACTACGTGCCCCCATAGGAGTGAGCCTGAGGCTGATTTATATAGTGATCACTAGTTTGTGTGGATTTGATATCGATATTCCTACTCCGATGGCAAGGATAGGATGGCTCTCCCCAATATGGGTTGTACGTTGGACTCCATGTAGCTCACATGGTTTATGTTGATTATAGGATCTCCTACTGTTTGTGTGTTTTCTAATGTCTATGGTGAATGGTGAAGTGATTTGAAAGTGGAATTGTGAAAGTTATTCTTTCAAAAGATTTAAGTGATATTTACATTATGAGGATTGATATTCTTGATGAACTGAAAGTGATTGACAAAGTATATGATGACTCACATGTGTTATTGTACTTATTTCATCCTCTCATGATTATGATGATTTTGTTTGGGTTATGTGAGTCTTTCATACATCCTGCATATTTCTTATAAATATTTATGATGATGATGTTTATACAACTGCATACACCCCCATATACTCGGTTCTTTTCCATGGTACTGACCCACATCTTTGGGTATGGGCTGCATTTTCTCGGAATATAGGTTCAGGTGCTCAATTCCAGGTTCAACAGTGATTCTTTGGGCACGCTGTTCTACATCCTCTATTGTGGTGAGTTCTCATGTTTCGAGGAGGTGATGTCTAATATTGGTTTCATGTAATTGTTTACATTTGATAACTGAGTATGAGTTAGTTGGGGAATGTCTCAATGGCTCACTGGTTTTATTGATTTTCGTAGAGGCTTATCCGACTAGTATAGATGTTGGGAGTTGACTAATAAGTCGTATTTTTGTTACCTTTCTAAAATTCTTTTATTCTTGGATGATGATTACTCTGTTGATATTTGAGGGTTATTTATGGAAACCCCATTGATTTATGTTGAACTGAATGAAAATATTTCAAAGGGTTAGCTTGGGGCTACTCATAGCCTCAAGTACTGTGTGACGCTCCGGGACCCATTTTCTGGGGCATTACAAACTTGGTATCAGAGCCTAACATTTTAAGGTATCCTAGGGAGTCTGACAAAACGCATTAAGTAGAGTCTTGATCATCGGTGTGTAGCGTGCCACATCTATGAGCAAGAGGCTACAAGACGTTTTAGAAAAAAGTGTAATTCTTTTTTTTAGAAGTCTATCATGCTTAAAGTGTCTCTCTCTGCTATTGATTCATGCTATCCTCTTTCAGAAATATGCCTCCATGACGAGCGAGAAGAAATAATGATGGTCAGCAACCTCAACCCGCTGACCCATTGATCTTCATAGAGTTTTGTTGGCTGATCTGATTGATTGGACATGGTAGATTTCGATGTGATTCTGGGTATGGACTGGCTGTATTCTTCTTATGCCTCTATTGATTGTCGAATCGAGTGGTCAAGTTTCAGTTTCTAGGTCCATCCGTGTTTGAGTAGTCTGGGAATTCTGTGTCACCCAAGAGTTATTTTATCTCTTACCTCAAAGCTAGAAAGCTTATTTCTAAGGGGTGTATTTACCATTTGGTTAGAGTCAAAGACACTAAGCCTGAGACTCCAACTCTAGAGTCTGTTAATGTCGTCAATGAGTTTTTTGATGTCTTTTTGGATGATCTCCCAGGGATACCTCCTGATAGAGAGGTAGAGTTTGGGATTGATCTTCTTCCCGATACTCAGCCCATTTCTATACCTCCTTACCGTATGGCCCCTACAGAACTTAAGGAGTTGAAAAAGCAACTCAAAGATCTATTAGATAAGGGTTTCATAAGGCCCAGTGTTTCTCCTTGGGGTACTCATGTGTTGTTTGTGAGAAAGAAAGATGGATCTTTGCGTATGTGCATTGATTACCGCCAATTGAATAAAGTCACTATGAAAAATAAGTACCCTCTTTCGATAATACATTATTTGTTTGACCAATTGCAAGGTGCAAGTTATTTCTCAAAGATAGACCTTCGTTTCGGCTATCATCAACTCAAAGTTAGGGAGTGTGACATCCCGAAAAACATTTTATGAACTCGTTATGGCCATTTATAGTTTCTTGTTATGTCTTTCAGGTTAACTAATGCCCCAGCAGCTTTCATGGACCTCATGAATCGAGTGTTCAATTATATCTGGATATGTTTGTCATAGTGTTCCTTGATGATATACTGGTGTACTCCTGTAGTGAGGATGAACATTCTGATTATCTCCGAACTGTCTTGCAAACCCTTAGAGATCACAAGTTATTTGCCAAGTTCAGTAAGTGTGAGTTTTAGCTAAGGTCTGCTGCTTTTCTGGGTCATATCATTTCTTTCAAGGGTATTAGAGTTGATCCCCAAAAGACCAAAGCTGTTAGAAATTGGCCTAGACCTATTTCTCCAACTGATATCTAAAGTTTCTTAGGTTTAACTGGCTATTACCTCCATTTTGTTGAGGGTTTCTCCTCTATAGCATCTCCTATAACTTGGTTGACCCAAAAGAAAGTGAAGTTCTTGTGGTCCGAATCTTGTTAGAAGAGTTTTCTGGAGTTAAAGACTCGACTCACTTCAACCCCTGTTTTGACTTTGCCTGATGGTGTTTATGGTTTTATGGTTTACTGTGATGCTTTGAGAGTTAGGTTGGGTTGAGTATTGATGCAAAAGGTTAAGGTGATAACTTATGCTTCTAGACAGTTGAAATCCCATGAGAAAAATTAACCCACCCATGACCTTGAGTTGTCTGCTGTTGTGTTTGCTTTGAAAATATGGAGACACTATTTGTATGGTGTCCATGTTGATGTTTTCATTGATCATAAGAGTCTGCAGTATGTTTTTACCCAGAGAGAATTAAATCTTAGGGAGAGACGATGGTTAGAATTGTTAAAGGACTATGATATGAGTGTGTTGTACCATCCGAGCAAGGCCAATGTTGTGGTAGATACCCTAAGTAGAGTGTCTATGTGTAGTGTTTCGCATATGGTAGAAGGTAAGAAAGAGTTGGCTCGTGATGTACATCGTTTGGCTAGATTGGGGGTTAGGTTGTTTGACTCTGCTGAAGGTAGTATAAGGGTTCAGAGGAGTTCTGAATCCTCCTTGGTTTTGGAAGTGAAGGAAAATCAATACTTAGATGCTAGTTTGGTCAGACTGAAGGAGTCAGTCAAGGACCAAAAAGTAGAGGTTTTCTCCCAAGGAGGAGATGGTGGGTTAAGATTGTAGGGTAGATTGTGTGTCCTGAATGTTGATGATCTGAGACAGAGGATTATGGCTGAAGCGCACGGGGCGCGATACTCTATTCATCCTGGTGCCACCAAGATGTACCGAGATTTATGGGAAATCTATTGGTGGAGTGGCATAAAGAAAGATATAGCAGTATTTGTAGCTAAGTTACAACATGCCAACAGGTTAAGGTTGAACACCAAAGACCTGGTGGTATAATGCAAGAGTTTAGTATTCCCATCTGGAAGTGGGAAGAGATAAATATAGACTTCGTGATTGGTTTACCTCCATCGTGATGCCATCATAATTCCATTTGGGTTGTGGTTGACAGGTTGACTAAGTCTGCTCATTTCTTGCCTGTTCATACTTCATATACTACAGAGGATTACGCTAGATTATATATCCGAGATCTAGTCAGACTGCATGGAGTTCCCTTGTCTATGATTTTGGATAGGGGTATTTAGTTCACTTCGCAATTTTCGAAAGCTTTACAGAAGGGTCTTGGTACCCAAGTGCTTTTAAGTTCTGCTTTTCATCCGCAAACCGATGGTCAGGATGAGACCATCCAGACCTTAGAGTATATATTGAGAGCTTGTGCACTTGACTTTAAGGGAAGTTGGTATGATCACTTACCGTTGATAGAGTTTGCTTACAATAACAGTTTTCACTCTAGTATTGGCATGGCTCCGTTTGAAGCCTTATATGAGAGGAAGTGTAGATCACCCATAGGTTGGTTCGAGGTGGGTGAAGCGGCTCTGAGTGGTCCTAATTCGGTATTTGAGGCTATGGAAAAAGTTAAGTTGATTAGGGAAAGGTTGAAAACTGCACAGAGTCATCAGAAGTCATATGCGGATGTTAGAAGGAGAGACCTTGAGTTTGAAGTTGGTGACCTAGTGTATCTGAAAATTTTACCCATGAGGGAGGTGAAAAGATTCGGAAAGAAGGGGAAGCTTAGTCCCCGTTATGATGGTCCTTACAAAATTCTTAGCCGTGTTGGAAAGGTAGCTTATGAAGTCGAG
Organism: Capsicum annuum; assembly: GCF_002878395.1. NCBI lineage: Eukaryota > Viridiplantae > Streptophyta > Magnoliopsida > Solanales > Solanaceae > Capsicum > Capsicum annuum. Next base: position 85,711,925 of record NC_061120.1, on the reverse strand, counting down.
TTGCCTTCCGAGTTGTCCTTTGTTCATCCAATATTCCATGTCTCCATGCTAAGAAAGCATATTAGCGATGCTGTGGTAGCGGATTTCTCTGTGAGTGCTAACACTCAAGAAAATCTTTCTTTTGATAAGATTCCTTTTGAGATTCTTGATTTCAGTATCCGAAGACTAAGGAATAAAGAAGTTTCCTTGGTCAAGGTGTTGTGGCGAAACCAATCTGTTGAGGGTGCAACTTGGGAAGCTGAGGCGGATATGCGATCCAAGGACCCGCACCTATTTCCCGCGAACTCCTATCAAGACGAAGGTACCGTTCTTTCCTAAATCATGCACTTTTGATAAAAGTTGCAGCAGTTCAGCTATCATTTATTATGTGTTCAGCTGTAGTTTCTTGAATTTATGCATTCTATGTTGCATTCGA
>NC_061120.1:85709988-85711410 GCF_002878395.1 Capsicum annuum | reverse complement strand
AACACATAATAAATGATAGCTGAACTGCTGCAACTTTTATCAAAAGTTGCAGCAGTTCAGCTATCATTTATTATGTGTTCAGCTGTAGTTTCTTGAATTTATGCATTCTATGTTGCATTCGAAGTGAGAAACGATGTGGTTATGAGTCTGATGAATGGTTTCAGCTGTATGCTCCATTCCCTATCTAATCTTGGCATGTCTAGCATCATTCAAGGATGAATGTTTCCAAGGGGGGGGGGGGGATGATGTAATACCTTGAGAAATTTTTTATTGAAATTTTGTGCATAAACGTGTTAGGTTCTATCTTCTAGAATGAATTATAAATGTTTCATGCAAAATGTCATATATTATGACCCACCATTATGTAGAGTATCGAATAATATTTCCAACGATATATGGATCATCCAAAACGGACACCTGAGCGACGAGTTATGAACATTCCAATCGAACCGTGAATAGTAGTGAACAGTAAAACGTGCAGAAAAAGTACTGAGGCCTGCCGTATTTTTGCTCCAACTGTAAACGATCATAACTCCTTGTACATAATGATTTGGGTGATCTACTATATATCAATAGAAAGCTCTGCGAGTCCTCGTTCCAATAAAATTGGTTTCGTCCAATTTTTCTATCAGAGCAAAATGTTATGGTCGATCTACTTCAGCCTCTCAAAAATGAATTTTTGGGTCAACTTCAAACGATCATAACTCCTCGTACACAATGATCTGGGTGATATACTATATATCAACGGAAATATATGAGAGTCCTCTTTCTATTGAAATTGGTTTTATCCAATTTGAATATCTTAGTAAAACGTTATGGTTGATCTACTTCAAACTATCAAAATAGTCCACCAACGGACAGATTCGAGAATTTTTTTAATCTTTAGGGGCATTTTGGTCATTCCCTCTCACCCAAAATCCGTCCAAACCCTATATTAAAGACTATTAGAAGCATTATATGTTATATTTCATCAAACTCCCTCAAAAAGAAAACCCTAAGCTCCAATATCCAACTGCAAGAACCTCCAAAGGTCACTATTAATTCTGCAAATTTATTCAAGATTGCAAGTTCCTAGTTCAAGAACTCCAAAAACCAACATTCAAAGGCACGATTAACATCTCAAAAATGAGTATCAATCTAAAGCTCATCATTCAAGGTGTGTGGGATTTTTCAACAAGAACTCTCTTTCGTTCTTGCGCCCAAAAGTAATTTTCTTTACAAAGGCATTTGATTTTTATGAATTTAAAGCATGAACCCATATATTATGATGATTATTATGAAATCTTGATGTTTATGATTTTGAAAGATGAATTTACATGTGTGGTGATATAAAGAATGAATCTTGAACAATATTTATCATAATTTTGATATTTGGGTCGTGAATCCCCATTGGAAATTGTATTTTTTTTGAGAAAGTGTGTG
>NC_061120.1:85320691-85354784 GCF_002878395.1 Capsicum annuum | reverse complement strand
TGATGATGACTAAGTAACATGCTAAGGGATAAGGTCCGTTATATGCACTTACTTAAGGACAACTGTACATAATTATAATCTGCATAGCTTGGTCCTGTAGCATAATTACTGTGTAGGTGCACAATATAAAATATGGGACACCCAGTCCAATCAAATTCCAACCAAAATTCTCACACATATATATAAGCAAAGAAGAGCAACCTTGGGTTTTAGTTTTTGCATTCTCATTTTCTCGAAATGGCAACAAAAGCTCTTTTGGTCAAGATCCAGAAATCCTTTTGTTCTTTAATTTACATTATCTTGAGTCTTGGTCTAAAAATGATTTACTCTAGTATGTGTGAAATTTCCTTTTATTTTCATTTGTCTTGCCTAGGTAGAGTTGCCTAAAGATGTTTGACTAGAGCTAGCTAATTGGGTGAAGAGTGAGATAGAGTTGTTATGGTGGGTTTGTCATATAGGTATTACACGCTTTAGGATTTGGAGTTAAATCCTATTTGTAGTCTGTAATAAGAGTTTCTTGATTATAGTAAAGCTTGGGAAATCCTGTGAGGATAGGTCATGGTTTTACTTTTTTGAGCAAGGAGTTTTTCATGTAAAAATCCCGTGTTGCTTTGTTTTGATCATTTACTTTGTGTTCTTGTTTTCTTGCTATTAATAATTCCTCAGGGACTTGGTCCCTCAATGTTGGTGAACCCTTATGATTCAACATTAATCTATGCCATTGTTTAAATATAAGCTTATATGGATTGGACTTTACATTCTATCATGACCAAATTTCTCAGGTCATGATGACACCTTCTATAACCCATTAGTAGGTAAGACAACCCATAGTTTGGTACTACTAGTAATGAGCTACCAAGAGAAATAAACGATGAATGTGAAATAAATATAGTAAAAAGTTTAAAATACACAACATAGTCCCTAAATTGGATGGAATCAGTACAAGAGCTTCTAATGTAATAAAATTACAAAATGAAGTATTAAATGAATATGCTAATACAACCCATCTCAAAATACAACATAAAGATTAGTTTAGTACATAGGAGGGAGAATAGAAATACTCCAAATTCCACGAGCTTACCCTATGTCTATGGACCATAGCTATTCCACACGATATCACAACAAACAACGATAACCCATACAATGAACTGCAGGCTTCAAAACATAGTAGGAGTACCAAACATGTGGTACTCAATAGGCAACTATCAAATAAGCTCTAAATATAATGCAAATATATGTAACATGTAAGAGAGAATATAAACTATGCTCGAATATATAGAGAGCTAATATAGTAAAGCTAAGAAGGAAATAAGGATAAACTATCATGTTCTAGCCATACTCAGGAACCTAAGCACTACACCGTATATCACTGGCCTATACAAATAAATAGCAGATGAAGGATATAAAATAATATACAAGGCCAAGCAATGGATATACAACATGAACACATAACGAAAGGGAGGGATATACGGTAATACCATAACTATATATATATAAATGTATGTACATAAACAAGGATAACCCAAATGTACAACCTAAAGTAGTCATACTAGCATTTTAAGGCATCCTAATCATAGTAGGAACTAGTACTAACATAATTAGGATCTCTATCCATACGTCTAGTTATGATATAATTATCCATAGTAAAGCAACCAAGAGAAAGAAATCAGAATCATACCCCGAATCTCATTACTAGTCTAGTAATCAACCTTTTGCAAACTAACCACAATAATAACATAATACAGTAACCGCCTAGCCCGAATAAACAATACCTAAACCATTCCCCATAATTCAAAAGTTTTAATCAACACATAACACACCGCAAGCAATACTCATCATCTATACCTATACAACCCCCATAAGGTTGATAGATATAGGCACATACTGGTCATAGGCAATGCGCATGCAAGGATGAATGCAAAGTATAATCCTTATTACAATATTTAAACCAAGTACCATAATATAATGCAGTGTATACATCTTCTCCAGCTTGACGACTCGCAAAGGCAGGACCAACAACGGCCTCTTTTCTATGGCATGATGGGTCCCAGGTGAAGGGTCCCTAAGGGGTTCTATAGTTCCCATACAGACCGACCTGATCTTAACCAAGGATTTCTAATAACCATCAACATAATCATCTACTACATCCAGTTCCGGATATATATATGTGTGTGTATATTTATGTATGTGTATATATATGTGTGTGTGTGTATAAAAATATATATACACACACATATATATACATATATATATATATATGTAATAATGCACAGACTCAAGCCGTGGCTAAAAGAGTGTAAGTCCAAAAATCAATTGCCTAGGGGTTACCCTCGAGAATAAATCATCAAAAGTGTTGAAAGGGTCGGCGTCTCTCTTGATCGAAGTAAATTGTAGTAGTAAAATTGTGGACCGGAATCTATCTCGGTCAAATTTTAAAAAAAATATTTTTAGTCACAAAGGCTCATACAAATTCATTATGGTAGTATGATTCTCATTATGAAATAATTTTTTTTGAAGGTGAAAAATGGGAATAAATCCCTTTTTAGGGGAGTAGTAGTAAAACTCCATTTTTAGTTGGAATCGTACCATTTATTGTTTATTGAGCATGAATTGTACCAAAATCTATGAATGCCTCCACCAGTATCCAAACAATACAATTATAAGCATTTAAATGTCTATAAACTACGACCATGTTCTTTAAAAGGGTAAATAACTTTTTGAATCCAACTAATATCATAATCACAGCCATGGGCCCAATAATAAATAACCAGCATAACCACAACACCATCCGAGGAACTATCACTATCGACCGCGTAAGGTAGTAAACCTTATAATAAAAGATTATTAGGCTCAACGATGCCTAACATGATAGAAACCTAGGGTATTAGAATCCTAAAAGTATAAAAAGTATTTCACCTTAAGGGTCGATTCACCTTTCTCTCTCGAACTCATAAATTAGTCTAAGTCATGTTATTCTGCCCTTAATAACATCCTAATATCCCTATCTAACATGCAACATATATATATTACACTATCTCATGAAGAAGAGTTAACAAAAGCCTACCTACCTAGATGTCGAACTACCATTCTTGAATCACCCATAAATCCTCCGCCTTCGCTCTGCGATCATGAAAAGTCATCACACTACCAAAAATAGTAATCTACATATCATTAGGAATAAAATGAGACCCATATTGCTATATTCAAGACGGGCCTAAAAATTGACCCTGAAAATGGGTTTAAAAATAAAAAGGGCAAAACAATAATTTTATTTTAGAAATATATTCCCCATACTTATAGAAGTCTACAACTAACAATGTGTAAGAAAATGAGGGTCAAATCAAAGAAAAATCATTTCCAACTTTACCAGCAAAAATCCTCGAAACCCATTTTGAAATCATGAATTAAAAGTTATTTTTGAAGATGAAATTTATGGGAAAATTATAATTATAAGATTAGAAAACTTATCCATGGATGAAATCTCTAAAACACCATTAAAATCGCCCAAATTCGAGCTCCCAAGCCCCCAAAATGGTTAAAATGGAGTTTTGATTCACAACTTGGATAAAAATCATGAAAAATAAGATTGAAGTTCTTGGGAAATGGATAAAATCGAGTTCTAAATTCATGGAAAATGATTATATGAGAATAATACATCAAAAATCATCAAAATCGGAGCTTTTTAGCTCCCAAAATGTCAAAAATACGAAGAGGGTTCGATTTTCTTCTCAACCATCAGTGTTGGTTGCGAAAGCGACAAAAAGTGTAGGCGACCTATTCAAACAGTCAAATGGTCGCAAACACCGCCAAAAGTTCTCTTTCATGACTACACCAACACCAGTTATGTCAAAAACTTATTTTGACCCCCAAAACTCATTCGGAACCTTTTGAACATGATCCAATAGTGCAAATTTGACATGATCCAAAATTCAAGGGTCATGATGACACTTGTCATGGAGTACCTTGAAAATGAAGCCTATCACCCAACTGATACACAAAAAGGGAAAGAAAGAAATATCCCTAAGGTAAGGCTTCTTGAATGAAGTCGAACCATATAAGTATAATAAATGCGGAAAGAATATAATCAACAATACAGTCATAACTCCCAAAACCTGATGTCAACAACATAAGAACATGTCTAGTTCAACTCGAATCCAAATGAAATACATAAGAAAAATCCAATAGATACAACTATCTCTGAAAACTAGTAAAGGCATAGTCTAATGATATTGAAAGATAGTAGAAGATATTCGGATGCCTGAAAAGCATCCACTACCTTGAAAGCTCCAACAATCGCTCAAGTCAAGCAACATGGGACGCGCCTGAACCTAAATCTACACTTGAAGGGTATAGGTGGAGTGAGTACGGTCCACTTGTACTCAATAGGTATCATAGATCGATCGAGCAAAGTAGAAAATAAGGCTTACAAAATACATACTAATGACAAGTCACCTGCAATCAGAAAATATACCACAACGATAGCCCACACTGCTTGTACTAACAGTTCTAATATATCACATATATTATAACAAACACCATAAAATACCATAACTATACAATATACCTCATACAAATAGGACAAGGAAGGACAATATACATACAAGATCATTGAGTACAAGTATAATGAGATAGAACAATTAGATAAGTAATAAGTCAAAGTAGGAGTACAATCACATCACAGACACAATAAAGTAAACACAATAAGAATGATTATGGTGATGATGATGATGATGATGCACGAGGTTGTTGCACAACCTTTGAAACCATCGCACAGTCTTTGTATATTACTACGAACCAAAATCTTTCCGACGTAGTACCCATGGGGGGTTTGTCAATTCGTATACAATCTATATATCATATCTCCTCCCTAGTACATTCCTTAAGGAGCATTTTATAAGATGGTGCAATATCTTCTCCCCAGCACATTCCTCGCAGAGGGTTTTAAAAAGATTTTGCTAGTGTTTCTCAGGTGTTTCCACGGTGGTACCAATGTTTCATGAATGAGCATTATATGAGAATGTAATGATCACAACCCAGTACAATGAATATTTCCACAACCAACCACATGATGTATTTCCACAACTAACCACAATGATATATTTTCAAAATCATGTGAGCTAATATCCACTCATTATTTCCAACCATCCATGAATTTTCACATGTTTAATATGTCAATAAAGTATAAATATATCACAATACATCAGGTATGCCTATAGTGGTACCAATGTTTCATGAATGAGTATGATATGAGGATATAATGTAAACAAACCAGCATAATGAATATTTCCACAACCAACCAGATGATGTATTTCCACAACCAACCATAATGATATATTTCCACAACACATGAGCCATAAACACTCATTATTTCCAACCATTCATGAATTTCCACATGTTTCATATGCCAATAAAGTATGAATACATCACAATATTCTTCATCAAAATCCTCCCGAGTGATGAGGTGATTTTCTAAGTCCACCATATTCTTCTTCTTCAGATCCTCCGGAGTCAAGGCATGATTTTCTACTTCCGACATATTCTTCTTCTTCTTTAGATCCCCCAGAGTCATGATGTGATTTTCCACATCCACCATAGTCTTCTTCTTCAGTTCTTCCAGAGTCATGACATGATTTTCTACGTCCATCATATTTTTCTTCATCAGATCCTCCAAAGTCATGACATAATTTTCTACGTTATGAGAACCCGACTGCAAGTGGGAAAATGTCATTTTTAGTTAATTTTGATTTTAACTTATATGCAAAGTTGATTTCTATATTGTCGCTCAAGTAGTAGTTATTAGCTCATAAACTCATTATTGTTCCTCATTCCAACTTTTTCCTACAAAAGTTAGAGTCTTAGATTAAGTTGAATGACCATGTGAAAAAATTAAAGTCCTAGTGTGTATTGATAGTGTAAATTAACTATGTGCTATAACTGTATTTTAGCCTGTCATAATGTTTTAGTTCAATTATTAATAAATTCAAGTCAATTGACCGTTTAACAAAAAAAAAACCGATTATAACGTATTACGAATTTTATTTTGTAGACAACAAATCTCAGCAATTAAACACAATTTTATATGGTTGTCTTTAGGTGGACCACTAAAGTATTCTGTACCAATTTATGTGATAGTGTTCAAAGTTGAAATTTTAAAAAATTATTGGACTGCAATTATGTAATTTAAATATTTTAAATTACTAATTATTGTAACTTGTAGTATATGTAGTTTTCAAATATGAAAGTTTTATTTTAAGAAATTTTTCTATTTACAATTATACATAAAAAATTTAAAATTCGGAATCCCTAAAAGTGAACATGTCACATAAGTTGCTATAGAGGGAGTAATTTTTTCTTCCATACTCCTTGTATAGATCTTAGATTACTTTTGAGTTTGACATATACTCCATCGGTTATAATTTGTTAGTTTCACTTTTTTTTAGTTCTTTTTTTTAGAATTTTTTTTTTAATTTGACAACACTTTAATGTCAACATCTCAAATTACGTATTTAAAATCATAAGATTAAAAACTTTTTTGACATATGAATTATTTCTTAATTTAAGACAATTTAAAAAGATTCATTTCTTTCTTAAAATTTGTGTCTAATTAACGTAAGATAGACAAATTAAAAAGATGAAGTAATAAACTCACCACAGATATGAAGGTGAGGCCAAGTTTTATCTCTCCACAATATTCTGCATCCTTGACAACATTGTAAGATCGTGATACCTCTCCTTCGCGCAACACTTTATGTAAGGGAATTCTGTTTCGTTTATACACACATAAAAATTACCATCAACATTAATGGGAAAAAAAATTAATAGACCGTTAGGGAAACGAATGAGCAAGAGATATATTATTAACGTTGCTTCTTCAACAAAATCATCAGAATTGAAAGTATCTTTGTCCATAATCTTGAGGGTGATCTCTTCAACATCACCACTGATGGTGAAAACAAAGGTCTCATTCCACTCAGGGTCAGATCCTTCATTTGCAGCAAGCAACTTAATATTGAGATATTTACTCAGATAAAACTTTTATATTGTGTATATTTCTTTTCTTTAATGTCATAATCATAAAAATGAGATTACCAACCAACCATGCATACATACAAATATACATACATACATACATACATATATATATTTATATATATACTAGTTCTGTAAGGCCCATGCTAAGCCCCGGCCCAAGCTCAGATCAATTGTTATTTTAGGTAGTAACAGAATTTAAAATAATATAAAATAAATATAATTCGCAAAGATCATAAAAATTTAAAAATATCAGCATTTTTATGAATTTATGAGCATATAATTTTTTTGGTTGCAGCTAGAAATATATTTTTTTGGAAAATTTGATACCTTTTTTCTTTTTCCTCTAATATTCTCAGTTTGAGTTCTTCTATACAACCAGGAAGATAAAGGGGAAAGTCATCTAAAGGGCCAATTGTTTTCCTCAACTCTTCTTGTCAGTGGTGGAAAATACATAATTTTATTTATAATTTTACGAGGCAAGAATTTATGCTAGTTAACTATTGTTCTTTAAGTTTAATTTTATATTAAATTAATAGAAAAAATAAACTCATCAAAATGAACATCGAGAACCAATTAATTTTTTTATATACAATTTGTGCTAAACAATATTATTTCTCAATTAACCAAAAAAGTGATTTTAAAAATAGTTTGATTTTTATTCATATTACTACCGTAATTTTAACATTATCAATAATTTTAATAGTATGTTAAATATGTCTGATATTTTCAATAGCAATGAATGAAATTGTCCACACAAAAATTCTATTCATATCATAACAAATAATTATAAAATACATGAAAATCATACTTAATTTGACAAAATAAAATATAAACCCATATAATCACTAATATTGACCCCTCTCTTTTACCTCTTCTTCATGTTCAAGGTATTTGTATAAACTTATTTCATGGAAAAAATAAAATTAGTATATATAAATACTAAGAAAGAAGAAAAAAGGTGATCGATTGTTCGTGCAATAGAAGAAAGTTCTCCACAATCATAATATGTTTTTCCGTTTTAAACCACGTTAAATAAAAGCTCATATAAAATATTAATTTTTTTAAGAATATTTTAATATTTTAAAGTAATTAAATAATAAATTTTGATTAAAAAATAACAAAAATTAGTCAAAATTAAAGCTTTTGGGTCTTGTTGTCGGAGAACTATTATCAAAATCTTGTATAAATAATATCATTGAAAGATGATTCATATAACATGAAGTAAAAGTAAAAAATTAATTATTAAATATTTGGCGTTTATATTTTATAATTGACATGATTAAATAATATGTAAATATGAGAATCAAAACATTATAACGAAAACTCTAAGAGTGATTTACCGATTAATTAAACAATAGGGGAATTTGAATATTTCACTTGATTGAGAATTTGAATTTATACTTTATTGGTAAATATTTTAATTTTCTACTTTGCAATCCCTTTCTTAATTCTCCTTCCTCTACTCCTAATTATTTTTTTACAAAAAAAAAATAGTTAAACAATAGAAATTATAAGAAAAAACTTAATATTAGTTTCTCATTTCATGACACATGCACCAAGTGCAAATGTCCATATGGCAAAAAAGAAGATAAAATTACTTCATCTTTATCATCAAATGAGTCACAACTTTAGAGGATTAGAAATTAATTAAAGTTACTGTAATAGCCTTGTGAGGACTAACAAATATTGGTATTCTCTCTTATATATAACTAGTTTCATGAGGCCCGGGCTTACTCAAAGTATAAAAGTAATAATTTATATCATATATTTCAATATATCTAATGATTTGCTTAACAAGTCTTGTTGATAAGTTTTCATAATTATTAGAGTTTTTAATCACATAATATGATAATTTAAAAAAAAATATTATTTATAAGGAGGAACATATTAACAGAGAATTAGAATATATCAAACAAAAACCTCAAGTAATTCAATATTTTATATAATAACATAATTTAAAATAGAGTAAAGCATCTAGTACCACCTTGAACTATGGTCAAAGTTACTACGATACACTGCAACTTCACAGGGGTCATATTACCCCCTGAACTTATTTTAATGTATTCTTGTCACCCCTTTTAGCTGACGTGACATCTTTAATATGGGCCCTATTTTTATGTAATAAAGGTGTCATATCAGCACAAAAGGGTGACAAAAATATGCTAAAATTGAGTTCGGGGGATGGAGAAGGAGATAATAGCACCCATGTGGAGTTGGAGTGTGTTGTAGCAAATCTGACCATAGTTCGAGGGGGTACTGAATGCTTATCTCTTTAAATATTTTATAATTACATTTCGATGAAGATCATAAATAGAAAAAATATATTGATATTTTTATAAAATTTGCAAGTATTTGTTTTCTTAGTTATAGAAAAAAAAAATTATTTTGATATTTATTGAGTTTAAATTTTTCTCATAATTTTAGTGGCAATAATTTTTGCTAATTACATTTTTTTCATCTTATCGAATCATCTCAGAAAAAAATCAATGCTTTCAAGTTATATTATAGTTATAATAATTATAACCTCAATTAAGAGTCTTTATATAAATTAATTTAATAAGAATATAAAAGGATATTGAATGATAATTAAATTACATTATTAGCTTGTTCCATTCAGTCTATTTACTTATTATGTCTATTTTTTACATGTCCCTTACAAGAGCAACCTAATCATTTTATTTTAATTATTGCTCATACTTTTTCATGTTCATTATGAGAAACAATAAATATAAGATATTATTTATTATACTATGATATCAACAAGAACTATGAAGTTGTAGTTGAAATCATTGAAAACTTTAATTTTGTAAGAAAAATTAGCTTGAATATTGTTGATTTAAAATGAAAGGAGTTTTAATTAAATAGTAATCTAACATATGGTAAGAAGAAATAAATTATAAAAATTCAAGTGGAATGATCTTAACAAAAAGAGTAAGGGCGTAAATAAATGTAATTAAAAACACCATTAATTATCATGTGTAGTAATTTTATTTCACCAAAAAATTAAAATATCAAAAAAGTCTTTACGAAGGCTACCAAAATCTCAAGATCCTCTATGTTTTAGTGGTAAAAAAGGTATTGTCTTCAAAAGTTGTTCAAATTTTATCGTTTTATTTTTCAAAAGATAATTTAACTTATTCTAGAGCTTAATTGTGTTATATTAATTCAATAAAATTAGAAATTAGATGTTCAAAACAATATGGAAAAACAGATACCATAAATTGTAATTAACATAATAATATTTTTTTATGAAAAACATTGATTAATGTTCATATAATTTGATCTCCAAAAGTGAAATGTGAAAAATATTTTAAGATGAAGAAAAAAATAATTTAATAAAACCAAAAAGAAATTCAACAAATTACAGGAAAATCTTATGAGGAGAATTATGAAAAAATAATGCCACATGTAAAACTTTCATACCATAAATTTTAATGTGCAGACTACCAAAATTTTTTTCTCTTATATATATATATATATACTAGTAGCATTTGACCCATGCTAAGTCCGGGCCTAAAATTAATATTAAATTTTATATTTGTAAACTTTTTTTTATCTTATTGCTATTCTTATTTTTAATTTTTAGAACATATCTCAATATTTCTAATGTTAATCAAATTTTTTTTGTTTGTGAATTGAAAGAATATTCTTTTTTCCACAGAGTTTATTTTTTATTTTCGTTTTAGTTTCAAACACATGCATGCACCAACACTATTTTTCTTTTTATTTTAGTGGTAGTTTTGGAGATTAAAGTTTTTAATGATCCAAATCAAGTTTTATATTATGTTGAATTAAATTTATCATTCTTTTCTCAATTCTTTTTCATTAAATTTTTTCTAATTAAACTTATATTAATTAACTCATTTATTACCAAAAATATCTACATTCAAATTAATATAATAAATATTTAATACCGCAAATTGTTGTAGGATAACATCAATAAAGTTAACTTATAAATAATGAGAGAATTTAATTTAAATAATTAAAATACTTGATTCAACAAAATACTTTTGTAGATGTTCCTTCATATAACAATAGATGTTTTATTCTGCTAGTCCATTTTAACAAATTAAGCGAGTATTATAGTACTTCTTTTATCCATATTATTCTTAGTATTAAATAACTATATAAGTAATCGTAATTAAATTTATGATTTTAAAGCATCATTGATAAAATTAGTTCACTAAAATACATTTTTAATCAATGAAAAAAAATTACTTCAACTATTCCTAAATAAGTTCTCCTTTTGGTTTGGACACACCTTTTAATAAACTTTTCACATCTAAAAAATTAAAAATTACTTTACCAACTCACTCTTAATTAAATTTTGTCTCTTTTCAAATTTATATTGATTATTAAATTTAAACTCAGAGGTATATTAAAAAGATTATGATCAAACTACTCTTAAAAATTTAAATGTATATTTATTTAGGAACAAAATCACAACCGAAAAAATACCTATAAAGAAATGGACTAAGTAAGAATTGTAATCGGATATGAATGTAAATGGTGGAGGAGCAAGAAAATATAACAAAAAACATATAAAATATCAATAGGATACACCAATTAAAAATGTCCACTTAGAAATGAATTAAAAAGAAAAACAATGCAAAATGAGAATAGGCCACCTATAGCAATTTGTACCAACACAAAAAATTTAATATTATTATATTTATTGTGAAGACTACCAGATTTGGTCATCCTCACTTATATATAATAGTAATTAATATATATATATATATATATATATAAACACATATATATATATATATATATATATATAAATATATATATAATATAACATAAATTGCAATTAACATAATAAAATTTTTTTCTTAAAAATATTGATTAATATTTATATAATTTGATCTTCAAAAGTGAAATGTGAAAAATATTTTAAGATGAAGAAAAAAATAATTTAATAAAACCAAAAAGAAATTCAACAAATTACAAAGGTTCATGTGGAAAATCATAAGTGGAGAACTATGAAGAAAATAATGTCACATGTAAAGCTTTCACACCATAAATTTTAATGTGAGGACTACCAAAATTTTGTTATCTCTTATATATAAATAACTAGTTTTATGAGGCCCGTGCTAAGCCCGGGCCCAAACTCAAGTTACCAAAATATTAATTTTAATTTAAAATATAATCTATTATATACTTTTTATTTTATCATTAATATAATCTAATGATATGTCAAACATGTCTTGTTAATAAGTTTTTCTAATTATTAAAGTTTTTAATTATGTAGTTAGATAGTTTTTTAGGAAAAAAAAATAATTATGAGGAAGAAAGTACTATCAAATAATTAGAATATATCAAAGGATCACGGGTAATTCAATATTTTGCAAAAAACATGAATTGCAATATTTAAATAATTATGATTTGACAAAGATCATAAATAAATAAATATTTATATTTTTATGATTTTGTGTGTATCTGATCGTTTACTTATATATAGAATGAATTTCTTTTGATATTTATTGAGTTATAATTTTGTTTTTTATTTTATGTAGCAAGATTTTTTGCACAATTCATTTTTTTTTTCATCTTATAAAATCATCTGATACAACAAAATAATTTAATGACTTCAAGTTTATATTATATATTGTAACCTTAATTTAGAGGTTTTACACAAATTAACTTCTTAATAATCTCTAAGGATACTAAATAATAATTAAACTACATTAATGGATTACTCCATTTCGTCCATTTACTTGTCGTGTTTATATTCTACATGATCCCTAAGAGAATATTTTATCCATTTTATTTTAATTATTGTTTTATCTTTTTTCATGTTTGCTAAGAAAAATAATATATACAAGGTATTATTTATTAAGTTTTCCTATTTAATAATTTTTTTTTGAGAATTGTACAGTAATCTATAATATATAAAAAGTGCGAAGGCCCTTAAAAAATGATTTGAACTTTTTGTCCTTCATTAAAAGACGCTCCTTTAGACTAAACTATTTTTTCACTATTTTCTTTAATTTATTATTTAATTATTTTTATTATATTAACTAAACTCCTAAAATATATGGGACTCCTAAAATATATTGAAGGAGAATCAATTAATATTTTTCTCTGTACTGATCAATTAGAAAAATACTCCTAAAATAGAACTCTATTAAGGAAATACTTCTATAAATATTGAGATGCACGTTAAACTAGAGAAAAAACTAATTTACTTATTGGAAAAATATGATTGATGCTCATCTAACTTGCTTCGGTTACATGTCTAGATTGATGAATGCTTAATTTTCTAACTTCTTCACTATTTTTGTCAACATAATAGAATTCAACGTGTATGTATATATATATCTTCTTTATTTTCATTCAAGTCACTCTTTAGTGTCAAAATTTTTGCTCAGGCGAGAATTATTTTCATAAAAAATGAAGTTTTGTGATTACTATTGTATTATTTTGTCATAGTTTACAGGTCGTAGATGAATTTACAGGTGGTAGAGGAATGTCAGTCGGCTTTGAGAAATTTTTTAGGTAAAAGTTAGGTTTGATTGTATTATTTTTATATCTCCATTTTAAAAAAAATTTCATGTAAAGATAAAGTTTAGTTGTATTATTTTGATATCTCTATTGTCGTATTATTTTATTATAGTTTACAGGTGGTGGATGAGTGTCAGATGACTTTGAGGAATTTTTTGTGTAAAGGTTAGTTTTAATTATATTATTTTGATGTCTCTATCATCGTATTGTTTTGTTGCAGTTTACAGGTGGTAGATGAATGTCGATCAACTTTGAGATTTTTTTGTAAATGTTAGGTTTAATTAAATAAATTCTTCAAAAGTTGTTGTATTTAATTTTTGTATTCATCTTTATTATTTAAATAAATATCCTATTTAGTGTAACGTCTGAACTCAATAAAGTGAGGTATACGTGCGAGGTGCGTACACCTAAACTAGTAAGAACTACAAGAGTGTAGTTGAAAATCAATGCCAACTTTAATTTTGTATTAAAATTTATTTGGAATGATTTTTTGAGCTAAATTGATTGTTAAATAAAGATAAATGGAGTTTTAACTAAAAGGTAATTTAATTAGTGACAAAAAGGGACCAATAACAAAAGTCCAGGTGGCAATGATTTTAACAAAAATAATAAAGGCAAAAATGGAAATATATTAGAAATAGACACCATTAATTGTCATGTGTGGTAATCTTACTTAAGAAAAAAAGTGAAGTACCTAAAATATCATTGTGAGGACTACCAAAATTGATATTCTCTCTTATATATAGTCGTAATAACTAGTTATATTAGGCCCGTGCTAAGTCCGGGCCCAAACTCATGATAATAATATTTTAATAAAAATATAATATGTATCATATCTTCTTAAAGCACAGTTATAGAATTTAATGACATATTAAACATGTATTGTTGATAAGTTCTCATAACTACTAAATTTTTTTTAGTTATTTAATTAGATAATTTTTTAGCAAAAAAAGATTTATGAAAAAGGAAGTTTGGTAGGAGGATGAGCAAATACAAATAACTTCTTAGTTTGTAAGTGACATGATTTAAATTATATAAATAGTTACAATTCGATGAAAATCATAAAGTGAAAAATATGGACATTTTTATGATTTGTGAGCATATAAGTTTTTATTTATTGATAAAAAAACTGATCATTTTGACAGCTATTAAGGTTTAGTTTCGCTCATAATATTTTACGGGACAAAAATTTAAGCTAGTTAAATTTGACGATTTAAATCTAGTATTATCCAAAATTAAGAAAAAATCATTGAATGAACCTCAAGAATCAATTTAGTTTTTTATATATAGTTTATGAATAAAACAGTAATTATCAATTAAATAACAAGTTGATCTAATTTAATTTAGCTTTAAAGTTTAATCAAAGTGACTATTAAAAAGTGTCACATAAATTGAAATAAAGAAGAAGAATAAGTTAGTTCTAATAATGCTTCAGTTGAAAATGTAACGTATATAGCTTCAAAATTGGCATAATTTTACAAAAGTGCATAATGACAAATATGTAAAAGTAATTTAATACTTCTTTCGATTCATATTATATGGTGTTTTTAGCTTTAATATAGTTCCTGCGAAATCAATTATCCTTATAAAATAAAAAAAAATCTTTATTAAATTATACTCATTTAAGTAGTATCAATTTAATATTATTTCTTGATTGTGTAAACTTTTATTTATTTATATAATATTAATTTGAGTTTTCTTATTAATATATTTTAAATTATCTAAAAATTTATTTTTAATTAAATGTGAAACCCAAAGTATCATATTATAATATGAATAGGGGAAGAAAATAATATTCACAATAAGCTTTTTTTTGTTTTTGGTTTCCCATCCAGTGTCTGGTGCCTGCATTGGAGCCCCGATTAATTCGAATTGCATGTTGTAGGGCCCATTAAGGTGGCATCGCTTCCAACATATTCTCAATAAGCTACGGATGAATCCTAAAATGCCATATAATATGAATAGTACCATGAATAGGGAGAAGTAATCATTCACAAAAAGTTAGTGAGCCATAAGGAAAAAAAAACAACAAAACTTAAGAGTATGTCCACGTGTATTTTATCAACCAATTGAATTATTTATAAGTATTCCTAAACTGACACTGTGAGAACGACCAAAAAGGCCATCCTCACTTATATATAGTACTAGTTTCTTGAGAAACTCAAAGTAAAAAAATAATAATTTATATTGTATCTTTTTTTACTTTATAATCAGTATATCTAATGATCTGCTAAGTAGGTCTTCTTGATAAGTTTTCATAATTATTAGAGTGTTTAATCATATAATTGGATAATTTTAAATAAAAAAACATTATTCATGATGAAGAAGATATTACTAGAGAATTAGAATATCTCAAAAAGTTATAAGCAATTTGATATTTTATATAATGACATAATTTTAAATATCTAATAATTACTCTTCGGGAAAGATCATAAATAGAAAAAAATATTGATATTTTTATAAAATTTGCAAGTATTTATTTTATTAGTTATAGCTAAAAATAGATTTATTTTTATATTTATTGAGTTTTAATTTTCCTCATAATTTTAGTGGCAATAACTTTTGATAATTACATTTTTTTCATCTTATAAAATCATCTGTAAAAAAATTCAATGCTTTCAAGTTTATATTATAATTATATTAATTATAACCTCAAATTAAAGCCTTTATATGAATTAATTTAATAAGAATATATAAGAATATTAAATGATATAATTAAACTACATTAACAGCTTTCTCCATTTGGTCTATTTATTTATTATATTTATCTTTTACACGTTCTTACAAGAGTAACCTATTCGTCCCATTTTAATTATTATTTTATACCTTTTCATGTCTACTACGAGAAACAATAAATACAAGATATTATTTATTATACTATAATATCATAAAGAACTATGAGGATGTAGTTGACATCATTGTAAACTTTAATTTTGTAGAAAAAGTTAGCTTGAATATTGTTGATTTAAAATGAAAGGAGTTTTATAGTAATCTAACATGTGGCAAGAAAAAATCAATTATAAAAACCCAAGTCGAATGGTCTTAACAAAAAGAACAAGGGCGAAAATGAAAATATGTAATTAAGAAACACCATTAATTATCATGTGTAGTAATTTTATTTCACCCAAAATTGAAATATCAAAAAAGCCCTTGCGAAAGCTACCAAAACCTCAAGATCCTCTATGCTTTAGTGGTAAAAGAGATTGTCTTCAAAAGTTGTTTAAATTTTATCATTTTATTTTTCAAAAGACAATTTGACTTACTTTAGAGCTAAACTGTGTTATGTTAATTCAATAAAATTAGATATTCAAAATTATATGAAAAATAAATACCATAAATTGTAATGATTATATCAATATAATATTTTTTTTCTTAAAACATTGATTAAAGTTCATATAATTTGATCTTCAATAGTGAGATGTGACAAATATTTTAAGATGAAGAAAATATATTAATAAAACCCAAAAAAATTCAATCAATTATAAAGGTTCATATGGCAAATCTTAAAAGGATAATTATGAAAAAATAATGCCACATGTAAGATTTTCATATCATAAATTTAATGTGAGGACGACTACCAAAACTTTTATTCTCTCTTATATATGGTATAAACTAGTATGCCTGTGCCCGTGTGATGCACGGACGAAAATACTATATAACAACATTTGTTTTTACAAAAAGTGGTGTTATCTTTTAATAAAACTATAGTGTCAAGACCAGTGTGTACTATCTACTAATAAGTGCCATAGTCTTCTGTTGCTGGCTTATAATATATTTATAAAGGAAATATGTATGCTTGTCACGCTATGTTATGGAGCATCATGAAGTAATGGGTAATGAAGCACAAAAATATTACATTTAAGGTGACATACATACATATATTAAAATATATTTGCAATAACTATAGGTGCGACATCCAGTCAAATTGCTTCAAACCATTGTTCTAGTAGTAATTACAATACAACCCAAAAAGATTACAGTCCTTGCATTTTCAGGTACCATACGATCATATTCTAAATGTACAGCGGTAGGATGGGAGAGCTAAGAATCCATCCATGGTTTTGCATTTCAAAAAACAGTTATGACATGCCTAATGTGAAAAGGTAAATATTAGTAGTCTGAGGAAAATGAATACCAAATCGCAATAAATTTTAGGCCGAAAGCTATACTGTAATACATGATTAAATTTTAGGCCGAGAATAACAATAATTTCTAAGAACAATTATGGATGAACAAGCCTATTTTCAATATATGTGATATAGTAATAATTTTTTGGGTAATATGATAGTATAGTCACTTGTTACCATAGCAACATGCATGGGCAAAATCTTTAGGTTGTAGATATTAGGATACAGAGAAAAAGGAAGAAAAATACCAACTTTATCCACCTCTGGATAAACATAAGAGTTCCATTGTATATTTCTACTATCAACCCCTGATGTTCTACATTACTAATTTATCTTCGACAAGTCACTTACGTACACACTTGCTCTCAGTTTCCAAATGGAAAAATGAAATTTATTACCAAGATAAACCTTCTAATCAGAGGATTAAAAAATATTTTGGAATATTCTACCTGTCTTTAGTTTTACTGTATCGAATCAAAATCAGAAAAACAAATTGAATACTTCCTTAAAAGTCCTTGTGAAGGAAAAACCAAAACCAAGCAAACTAAAACATTTTGTTGAACTCCATATCAAATTACAGATATTACCAGTGGATATCTAATGCTTTTTTCACCATGGCATTCATATCACCCACAGATGAACACTGGCACGATGATGCTAAATTTCTCTAGATGTAGCAGATTTTATGAAAGAATTAGTTCCTAAGAAAATTAGTCACTACATTGCTACAATAGATATCTTAATTTGAACTCCAACATAACAATCATGATTTCAAAAGTAATGTGGTGAAACTTAACTGGAAGTAGTACTTTTCATTCCCGATAAATCTGTAGCAGTGTGATGGCTTCTAAAGCTGCTGAACATGCTTCATATTGAGTCAAAACATAGCGATTCGGAGCCCAAAAATAAATTCCATCCTTTTCTAGTACGCAAAAGTTACCAAAAAAGAGGACCATAGTTCCTACGAGCATACTAAACTGAAGTTAAGTTCATAATCAGATATAAAGAATTATATTCTAGTCCACATTATCTTCAGTAGTTTTTTTATTTACATGGTTAAAAATACTTTTTATGAATATATAGTGGACGTTGAACTCCCTTTTGGGTAGTTCGTATGTTTACTTCTAAACCCCCTCAATAGAAACTCTTACTTCGATAATACAAGAACAAATGTGGTAGCAACAAGTTATGTTTCTTCAACGATGAACAAGCACAAATATGGTAGCAAAGCATTCCATGACATGTCAAATACATCTTTTTTATGAATCAGATTATAATGTCATCTTTTAGGTTTGTTAATTATTGTTAGCAAACTTCTCATTATTAGTGATAGTTTTAGCGTTCTTTTATATTTAGACTCAATTGTTGCTTACACAATCTTCTAAACCTAAGTACACATTTTACTTTATTTTTTTTCAAATGAAATCTGGTTCCAATAACATTATGGAGGGGCTAATCTGAAAGCTATTTTTCTGTCTTTCTCATCTCACTATGAAACTCCATGTCGATATTTTATCCTAAGCTATTTTCAACCCCAAAACTCCTATATTCTTTTATGTCTCACCGTCTACTTCTATTCTAATTGATGCAGGCCTCCGAAGCAGCAATTTTAACTGCTTTAGTTAAGAAGTTGTGAGAAGAAACTGGAGATGGAATGATGGATTACAAGAAATCCCTGTCTGAAACTAGAGGGGATCTTGAGAAGGCATAGGAATACCTCTGAAAGAAGGGTCTTTCAACTACTGATAAAAAAGTCTAGACGACTTATTGCTGAGGGGAGGACTGGTTCGTATATTCATGACTCTTGTATTGCTATGCTAATTGAAGATAATTGTGAAACCGTCTTTGGTGGGAGAGGCAAAACATTTCAGGAGTTGGTTGATGATTTGGAAAAGTAAGTTGCAGTTTGCTCACAGGTGCAGTATGTATTTATTGACTATTAACAACAAAAAAGAGTTGGAAATTCAGAAAAAAATATCTTCTCTTGGGAATTTTTCTTCCTAATTCTACTTCTTCCTCTCTAGATTCAGTAGATCATAGAAAGGAAAAGAAAATCGACAATACAAAATAAAGGTTCTCAACTGGATGCGGTGACCTTTACAGGAGTCCTCACGGCATGTAGTCATGCTGGTTTAGTCTAAAAAGGGTTGAAGTATTCTAAAGAAATGAAAGGATAATTTGATTCAATTTCGGAGAAACGCAAAAACTCAAGTCAGTAATAGAATGGAATATAACAGCTAACAACAACCTAGAATGCTGGTTTAAATCAAAATGATCCAGCGCCAAGTCCCAGTAATCAGGTCATCTCTAAGATACTTGAAATGGGAATGAGAATGCAGCTTTCAATATGATCTATAGTTTGAACTGATTAGCTCATTCATTTAGGAAAGTAGTAATTTGATAAATTGGTAATTAGTCAAGAATTTGATTGTGTGTGTTGAGAGATAAGAGAAGTCAGAGTGAGAAGAACATGAGAGAGGGTTAAGGAAATACTAATTTTTCACATGCTCTCACACCAGAATTTTGATGTATGATTGTATTCATAGTTGTTTCACACTTAATAATTTATATTCACATTCAGTGTTTATGTAAAGTCAATATATACATGTCCTGCATTTTGAAGTTTCTAGCAAAATAAATACAATTTTTTACTAAAAATTTAAGTTCGCTAACCTCTTAGTTTTTTTTTGCTGGCGTGAGCGGTTCAAGTGCTAGTGTAGAACTTGAAGATCCAAATTCTACTATTGTTGGTTCCATTTACTTTCTCGTGGCAAGTGGCTTGACCTTCTTAGTAATTCTCTGGTCAATAGTCAGCGGCAGCACCTACTCTTTTTCTGTGAATGATACAATTGTTAGGCTTGTATGTGTAACATTAGCACTTACCCAGGATGACTTCTTCAGATAAGTGTTGAATAATTTGTTGGATAATATTTGATGGATATGGTCAAGACGAAAGAACTGCAGCTATAAATGGGAGTCAGTTGTAAGAGATAAAACATGTGTCAGGGATAAGGTAGATTCAAGAAAATTGAAGGTAGACATAAATAAATCCTGACCTTGACACATGTTGTGTTGAATATATCCTCTGCTGTCATAGAGAGAATGTTTTCACCAAGTACACCAGAAATCAATACTGTGGTCAAGCCAACTGTATTGGTAAGATCAATTTGGAACGTACCTTTATAACCATGGTGAGTTACTACTTGAAATGCTTGAGTATATGTTGTGCTTTGGAGAAGTACAATTTATGTATATGTCAACAATGTAATACCGAGGCACTAATGTCATCTTCCGCACACACTTTGGACAATCAAATGACTTCCTGTCTTTTGTGCATTTTTTGTACTACAACCTGGGCACTCGAACACACAGAACTTTTAGAAGTTATCTGATATTGACATTGCCACCTCAACATTGAAAATTCCAACCTATCAAGGAGAACAAAAGTCTGTATATCTTTAGTCTTGTCCTTGAGTATACTAATCAGGTGCAGATAACTTTGTAACTTATAGAAGTTTGTGAGGTTATTTCTGCAATAGAGGTTAGTTTGTCAGAGTCAAAAGTAACAATGAGAGGGGCGGATGATACAGAAAAACTGCTTGATGCACGACTTGAAAGTGCAATCAATGTCCGACCTGAAAGGATGCTTTTGTTTGATTTGATCCTATCAGCAGACCGAATAAGTTAGAGTTTGTACTCCCTAAGGGTAGGTTAGAGGTTGAGAAGAAATGTGAGAATTTCATACCAGCCAAGAAGTTCTAATGCCTGTGGATAAGAAGGATTAATGCGTATTATTGTGTTGAATTTGATTTGCAGTGATAGTCCTACATATGCAAAACGATCGCATAATGTTGTGGTTTATATACGTCTTTTTTTGAAATACTTTAATGTGGTTATACCTTGACAATAAAAAATTCCTATGTTTCTTCCGAGGATAATCAGGTATTCTTCTTTTTCTATTTTAGCTTGCAGTTCAGGCCCTTCAATTTTGCTGAAGTCACCCCATAAGGTGAGGAGAAACTGAGTATTCCTGAAAGTAGCAAAAGTAATTACCATTGTTTTGGAATCTATTATAAAAGCGCAAGTACTATAAAGTTGAATCTTTACTATCTCAAGTAAAAGGTATACTTACTGATCGTCAGCTATAGTGATCTCTTGACAATTATTTTGAGTACGACCTACATATTTCTCATGGCAACAATGGATAACAACTCCTAGAATATCTACTAGTAAGAAATAGGAAGATATATTTACCATCTATCTGTGCAGGCATATAAATTTCAGTCATACAACATTTGGCAAAAGTAATATACCAATTTCCGCAGAGGAAGTGGGTGTCAGCTAAGCAATATTGTCTAAAGGCGTGAGATTCAGCTTAGTTGGTGGTGGCAAGTATTTCTCAATCTCATTATTAGGGTTGATATGTTCAACTATTATTTCCTTATCAAGTATCCAATAATATGTTTGTATTGGCCGAGCATATGATTTTGGCAATTCCTTTACCCGTGCAGCCGAGATTAGGTAGGTGTTGAGGAGAACCAACTTGTCTGTTTCAACTGTTTCAACCGTAATTTCACTATATCACCCCTAATTATTTATTATAAGTCATGTAGGTATTAAAAAATTAATAATATTTAATAAAGAATAAAATTGACATAAAATGATAAATTAGTATTGATGTTTTAAATTAACATGAAATCATATATGAGACTCATTTAAATTTTTTTCACAAATATTTTTTATAGTAATTTTACTATATCACTTCTAATTAGGTATTATAAGTCATTTAGGACATATCCGCTTCGCTGCTTTAATCATAATTAAGGTGAATTTCGAAATCATTCCAGTTCCACTTAAATTGGAATAGAATAAAAAGTATTATAAGTCATAATAATTAAAAATTTTAATTATTTTAAGAATATATAATTGACTATTAATGCCACAAAAAAATTGACAAGGAGGGTAACATATATTATTTGAAAATTACAACAAAATATTATAAATTACAATAGCTAACAATTTAAAATATCTAAAAACATAATAAAAATATGATTGATTATCTAAATTATATTTATGTCACATAAATTCAGGATAGTTTTGGCATTTTATAGTTTACATGTTTTAATATTTTAATTTAGTAATTTGTTGATCCAAATGATATTTTTGAATTTAACATGTTTTGAAAAATTAGTACTTTGGTTATTTTAATTTATTTATTTTATTTTGGTAAAATATTATATATTTAAAAATTATGCAAAAACATAATAATTATAAGTCATTACTATTAACATCTTATAATAATTTAAAAACATATAGTAAAAAATATGATTGATTTTTGAAATTCTAATAGTGTCACATAAGTTTCGATAAAGCAAACAACATAAATTATTTCAATTTACATCAAAAGATAC
The DNA here is from genome assembly GCF_002878395.1 of Capsicum annuum. Lineage (NCBI taxonomy): Eukaryota > Viridiplantae > Streptophyta > Magnoliopsida > Solanales > Solanaceae > Capsicum > Capsicum annuum. The sequence goes on along the minus strand of NC_061120.1, from coordinate 85,331,707 downwards.
TATAAATCACAACGATTAACAACTTAAAATATTTAAAAATATATTAGTAAAAAATTGATTGACTCTCTATATTCTAAAATTGAGACAAAGCGAGTAACATAAATTTTTTGATAATTATGTAAAAGGTGGCACGGGGTAAAGTATCTAGTATATATATATATATATATATTTGTGTGTGTGTGTTTAGTTGATGTAATTACAAATACTTGATGCAACACCACTTTCCTTCTCATGAGTCCGACAGATGATGACAACATAAGGATTCATACTAGCTGTTGAAATTCGAAGATCCAATTAATCAATTCCAATAAACTAAGAGATGAATGATTAGTAAACTTAAAAATGAAGAACGAGCGGACATGCCTAATAACTAGTATTGCATAATTAAAGGGAAAAAGGTAAGATTATTTATGTTGCAGATAAAGGACATGATAAATAAAGTATAGCTGAAGTTGCTAGTCTATATTAGTTGGTGAAATTTATTACTCTCCTAGTTTTAATTTATGTGAAATATTGTGAACTTTAAGAATTATTGAAAGATTTTATAATATTTTAAAACTGTTCATAAAGTATATAAATTTTTAACTAGAAAAATACACATTTGTGTGCTTGTTGGGAAATGAGTGGAATCATGAGTAAAATGTTGAAAGTGTTATTAAAACATATTTCAAATAAATAAAGATTGACTAAAGAGAAAAATATGTCACATAAATGGGGACAAACAGAGTATATACATTGGACGTACACGTGCACACATGCATATGTATATATATATACACACACACTCACACATATATATATTTTATACACACACACATACAAACACACACACACACATATATATATAAACACATAAATACATATACAAGGACGGATCTATGTATATTTTTGGGGTGCTCTGGCACCCATTAAACTCGACGTGGAATAGGTATAATTATATAGAAAATATACAAAAATCGGTATAAAACATATAAACACACCCACTAAAACAAAAAGTTGGTTGGGTGCACTGGCAGAGACGTCTCGGGTTCAAACCTTGTTGAGGTGGTTCTTTATTTTTTTAGCTTTTTAATTTTTTAAGCACCCACAATACTTAAATCCTGGGTCCTTCACTGTACATATATATACATATATACATATACATATACATATACATATACATATACATATGTATATACATATGCATACATACAGATACATACATAAATACTCCTATATATGTTGAATAAGTTCAGAAATTATCATAGAGTTGAGGTGTGGCTATGTCATTGTCGTTAATAATATCTCAACTGGTATAGATGTATCTCTTTGGATTCAACATACATTTTTAATATAAAATTATAAGCCAGAATATAACAAAGATTTTAGAAGGATAAAACCCCACAAAAGATAAATGAGAAAAATGAAGAATGTTGTTTCTCTGTTTCCACTCTATCTCCATCATTAATGCTTTAGAAAAAAACATTATGTATATTGAGGGAAATTGTGTGAAATGTGAATGTTGATCAACAATTTCAATTATATTTGTTTGTCAAATTAATATTAGAAAAGTCATAATTTGTAGTATTTTTTTTTTGTATAATTTTTAAAAATTTATTTTTTAATTATAAAATTTTAAGTTTATCTAATTAATTTAAGTTTGAATCCAATTAATAATAAGAATAAATATAACACATGAACGAAATAGATTGGTCCCAAAACTTCTGTATGTTAAAAATAGCAAACGCCATTTCGAATACAAACTCATAATATTGATCTTTTGAAATTTCAAGAGAGCGTTTCAAATACTTGAAAGAAATAAAGAAAAATAAATTATACTATTTTTTGCATGTAATATCTTCTAAATCCTAAAAATAAAAGCAATATGCATACTTTTATTTTTTCTATTACCATTTTTAGTATCAGATTAAAATCAAATATCCTGAACATTATTAAAAACTTAAAATCTATTAATTTTTTAATTAAAATTATACAAAATTAGAGAAACATTCTATTTTGTATTCCCCCCCCCCCCCCCCCCCCCCCAGCTTATTAATGCAACATAAAAAATTTATCCAACTTACAGTGTAGGAGAATATATCTATAATGTATAATCTATAATATATTAAAACTATGAAGGACCTTAAGATATTGTTTGAACATTTTGCCCTTCATTAAAAGTCTTTGCTTTAGACAAAATCGTCTTTTCACTATTTTTTCCTAATATTTAAGAGTTAAAAATTAATTAAATATATTTATGATAAAACCTTTCCTTATTAGAAGTCATCATAGATAACTAATATTTTTTTCATTAGTTTAAAAATTATAAATCAACTAGATTTGATTTTAAGAAGATTTAGAAAATCCAGCGATAAATATAAAATCGTTATAATAAGAAAAAATTTAAGAAGTACCGAGTTTTTTTAAGTACGCAAAATCGTTATAATAAGAAAAAATTTAAGAAGTACCGAATATTTAAACGTTTTAAGTACGCAATAAGGATATAATTATAGAATGTAATTAATAATTTTGTAAAGATTTGACTTTAAAAATACGAAAAAATTTCAACTATAGAAAAAAAAATAATCACATCAATTTATTATTTTTTTTAATTATAAGCAAATGTATAATTTTTTAATTTAATTAACTGTATGATTTACTATACATATAAAATACTTAGAGTATGTAGAATTTTTATATATTTATTAATTGTTTTTGTGTAAATCAATTTTAGTTGTTCCATAAGTTTAGGGAATAGGAAAAAGTTAGTGCATTTATTAATATAATTTGGAGGAGATTTATTTAAGAAAATATGATAAAATTAAAACAAAGTTATGTAAGTCTTTTCACAATTATAATCAAATTTGGATTAAAAAATTATGGACATTTAGCTCTCCCCGAACGATAAATAGAATCAGAAATTGGAGTTTGTGAAGATCATACTGAGCCATTTTTGTTCTTCGAGGCCTTTGGCATTTTCAAGAAAAACTTCAAGCGTCCCACTTGGCATCTTTTTTGGATCGAATTACTTTTGAGAGAAACACAACAAGATAGTTGTAAGTAGGGTTGTCAAAATGAACCCAAATTAAGTTGATCCATTTAATTCGTTCAAACTTTAATGGGTTTGATTTAAGATAATTTGCTATTGGGTAAATCTCAACTCATTAAGTCCCAACCCATTGTCAAATTACGTTCAAATGAGTTCAATCAATCTCTATTTCAACCCGCTTAATAGAAAAATCATTTTCTGAATGAAGGTAAGAAAAGTGACAATTTGTCATCCACTCTCAAAATCACTCACCTCACCTCATCTCCACCTTATCCCAACCCCACCCCGCCTCCCTTAAATAAATTATTTTTACTTCTTAAAGGCTCTTTATAAATTTTCTATTTGTCCCTACCCCACCTCATCCTCATTTGCCTCTTCCTACCTGAATCCCCACCCCCACCCTAAAAAATTAAAAATCTTTTAATTTTTAAAAGTAAATAAATAAATAAATTCTATTTTTTGAACAAAAAAATTAATCTTACCCTAACCCTCTCTCTACTCCCTACATCCCCATACCCAACTCCCCTATACGACATATCCCCCCAATTGTATTTATATTTTTTTAAATTTAAAAAATATATATTTTTTTTAAATTCTTACCACAATACCCATCCTTTCCCTGACCCCCCCCACACCCACACCCTTACACCCTGCCCGCCCCCAATTTTTTTTTAAAGATTTTTTAAAAATTAAATCTCTTTTTTTTTTTTTTTTTAAAAAATAAACCCCTATCCTAAACGCCACCCCTCCTTCCCCCAACCCCTTACCCCACACCCCTCCCTAAAAAATAAATTTTTATTTTTTTAAAAAATATATTTTAAAAAAATATTCTTACCCCACCCCTATTTTCATACCCACCCATCCAACTTTTTAAACCCATTCAAATTTATTTTCTTTACAAGAGATAAAAATTAATATGTTAATATTTTTTCGACTAAGAGGGTTAAATTGGGCGGGTCAAGATCCAATTAGTTATTTACCCATTTCAATCGAAAGTGAATTTGGGCGGGTCATGACCCAACCCGATATCCAATTCAACCTATTTAATATCTTCAATCTCAATCCAACCCGCCCATTTGGCACCCCTAGTTGTAAGATGTACAAAAGCTTCGATTCAGACCAATTTTTTTTTTTAGAATGATGGCCTTTAGACCCGTTCAATGCTTATTTTATAACTAACTACCCCAATCACTACAATCCACGTGGTGACTAGTTCTTCGAAAACAATATAACTTAGAAAAATATTATAAAAATGGATGTAGAATATTACCACCATTTCAAATTGTAGTTAGATCAAAATTTCCATTCAAGAATATTATACAATAATATCAATAAAAAATTTCATGATATTTTCTCTTCTCTTGCTCACTAATAAGTGTTACAGAAGCTTTATAATATAGTGATGACTCAATCTCTGTTTAGTCACAACACGACAATTATAATTGTAATAATATAAATAATTTTAAATGTTCTATGTTTTGATGATGACTAAGTAACATGCTCAGGAATCAAGACCGTTAAATGCACTTACTGAAGGATAGTTGTACACTGTCGCACTCTGCACAATTTTGTCTTGTAGCATAATTACTGTGCAGGTGCACATTGTACAATATGGGAAACTTTGCCCAATCGAATTCCAACTAAGATTCTCACACGTCTATATAAGCAAAGGAGAGCAGCCTTGAGGTTTAATTTTTGCAATCTCATTTTCTCGAAAAGAAAGCAAAAAAAAATCAAGAAATTCTCTTGTTCTTTCATTTTCACTATCTTGATTCTTGGTATGAAATGGATTTACTCTAGTAAGTAAACTTTCCCTTTGTTTTCATTTGTATTTCTTAGGTAGAGTGTAATACCCTGTACTAATCCTAGCTCGATTCAGCTCTTAGGGGCTTAGTCATTTTCAAGACCCCTAAAATTTAAGGATTTTTTTTTGGTTTTCCCGACCCCAAAATGTTAGTTTTGAGTTAATTCATGTTCAGGGATGTAAGAAGCATGTATTGGGGGAGTTTCAGATTTTTTGGACAAGGTTTGGGTCACGTTTGGATCACAAATCCAGCAAATCACCGTGATAGGGCCGCATCGCAGTGGCATTTCCTTTGGCACGCACATTGCATCACATCGCAGTGAAGGTGTTTTTGTCCAGTTCTTAATTTATAATTGAATGCATGTGTCATGACCTTTATCCTAGTGTGTAAAGTGCTTATGAGGTGAAGAATGTTCATAGGAATCACTTATAACAAAGTTAAGCTAAAAATCTTTGATTCGTTCAAAGTTTGGTATTCGATTCTACAAGGATCAACTTTGAATGTGTATAACTTATTATATCCGTGAAAATTTTCAGATCAAGACCCACCAAATTGTAGATAATTTAATAGCTTTCAAACGATACCAATTTTTCCTTAATTCGATACCTGAGCGAAAGTTATGATCATTGTCGTTAGAATTAGTAAGCCACCGCAACAAGACCGCATCACGATAAGCCTTTAATCAGCATTCCAGTTATGAATTTTTGGTTTAAATGATGGAGAGGAAATTGGTTTTTTTCTCACCTAGACCCAATTCATAAAAATGTGACCTAATGCTTCAGTTAGGGCATTATTTGCATGAATTCTCCAATTTTATCCCAAGAACAAACCCTAATCATCCCCAAGTTCATCAAAATCAATTCTTTTCTCTCCAAGGAAACCAAGAAATCAAGTTCCCAAATCCAAGAACCTTCAAGGAAGCTTAAAGATTTGAGTTTCTCTTGCAAGATTGAAGGTTTAAGGTATGTATGTGTTCATCCATGGGCCCTTTTCACGCATGGAGTCCAAGAACCTATTTTTATGTTTTAATTCATGAATTTACATATTTACAATGAGTTATCTTCATGAATCTTCTATGAATTTCGATTATACATGATCTATACAAGTGTTTTTCGTTGAAGTAGCCCTTAGGCGTTTGAATGACGAAAATTCCATGTTAAATCCCCAATTTATGGTTTTAGTATTATAATTATGGTATTCCTATATGTTTCAATCATTCCCATGCTTAAGTTCATGAATTTAATGTGTTTGATGAAATGCCTAAATGATTGAAATTTTAACTATGATCCCCTATTATGTTCTTCAAAGCTTTCATATGTCCATACTGTTAATTTCATTCAGTGCTGGGGGTTATGAATACCCAAAACTTAGCCTGTTTACATAGTTTACAGTATTTTCAGAATGGTTTCAGATAAACCATGAGCCTTGTCATTCAGTTAGTATTATGTTCAATTGTTGGCTCAGTTAAGCACAGTTTAGTCCAGTAGTTAGTGTCATTCAGTAGAGAGTAGGATTTAGCACTGAGAGAACCTAGGGATGGGGGCTCACCTGCTAGTAGAAGGTGTGACCTTTGGTAGCAGTCCCTTAGTTCTATAACTACGTAGCCAATGTAGGTTAGAGATGTCAACCAGCCAGTTAAGGGTTGATAAAGTGTTTACCTGCAAGTTGAGGGTAACACATATCTCATTAGAGCACCTGCCATATGAGGGTGACTCAGTGGATCCACACAACCATTATTGGTACTTGTAGCATGGTACTGATACAAACCTGAACTGATATCTATATTGAATACTGATATCCAACTGGGGTTACAGGTTGGACCCCACTTAATTTAGATTGGGGCATGTTAGTTAGATGATACCTCCTACAATCTTAGTTCAGTATTCAATATAGATATCAGTTCAGGTTTGCGTGACCATAGCATACAGTTTATCAGTTATTCAGTTACCAGATTTTAGTATTTCAGTTTACAGACTACTTCAGTATCAGGTTATATGCTTGATCATACATTCTCAGATTTTACATCTTTCATGCATGTTATGTATCAATCATTATCTCATATTATTCAATCAGTCAGTATTTCATGCACATGAACCTATACATTTCACCCTAACCTCATTTCATATACCAGCACATTTAAAGTACTGACCACATACTTTCTTCGCACTATGATGTATTATATCATAGGTTTGGACGCTCAGTTTCCTGACTGCACTTAGATAAGTTCAGTACTTCAGTAGCAGCAGTGACAATGCCCAAGCGCACACCCAAGTGTACATGATCTTATCAAGTAGTAAAGTGGCTTCAAGAAAGCCCAAGTATCGATCTCTCAGGGACTTGCGTTCGCCGCCTATCCAATTCTAGTTTAACAAATTGAGAAAAGTAACAAATAGAGTGTTAGAATTGATAACTAAAAAGAAACTAACTAACGCGAAAAAGTAATGACTTAGGACAATCAATGGATAGAAGCTAGGGCTAAGGCTTAAAGACCAATCATACTACGTTATTGAACTTCATTCGTTAAATCACTTATTTTGGTTGTTGATTCATAGAGTTAATTGCATGATATTGGTTTCCCAACCTCTAATCCTTTACCTAAGTTGAACCTTACAACTACATCATTGAACGGAGATGTAATAGTCCACTTAAGTTCTTTAAAGCTATCATTCTACGTGTGAATCAAGTAAGGCATCTAAGTACATTCCTGTCCTAGATACTAATTAAAATTCCTTATTTTATAAAGAAACAAGAACCATACTTTGCTTATTCCCATATTTTATCTCCCTATTCCCTCTCCCTAGATCACAAGGTTGACAATTGATGTATTCTAAGTGTAGCTAATCCTTAAAGTAGTTAAAATAAGAATAAACAAACAACCAATAATGATAAGCAAATTAACAAACTTAATTCAAAATGAAAGTAATCATGATCGTGGCCTTAACCCTGAATAGGAGTTTTAGCATTTAATGGAGATATTCATTATCCAATCCCTTGGATAGATGATACAAACCATGAAAGAAACTAAAATAAAAGAATGATAAAAACACTAAAAAGAAGTTGTGTATCCTCTAAGATCTTACAAAGATATCCAAAAGTTAGTAAAAAAACATGAATAATGTCCTGTTTATAGTGGAAGAAATAGCCCATGCCTTGTTGAACAAGGAAATAGTTTTTGGTCGTTTGCGAACCCAGTGACACGCTGCATCGATTATCGCGTTGAGAACATCGATGATATGCGTCTAATTCATATTGTTTCACTGTTTTGGGTGCCTTATAAATCCGTTGATGTGTCACACACCCCAAGACTCATTATCACGCGCTCACACTCTCCCAATACTTTTCAGGTATCCAAATTGGCGTCGAGCTGTGTTTTATGCTTTCGTGATCCATTCTAAGACTTTTTTAGTTGTTTCCACTTTATTTGAAGCTTGTAAATCCTTCATATATAATCATAGTCCATTAAAAAAGAATCCTATAGCATTAAAACCAATAATTTAGAGCTCAAAACAACACTACATCCTCAACGATGAACTAGAAACACGAGCTAAGCATAGGCTAAATTCACATTGAGCTTTAACTTATTGTTTTGACTCTTTTATTGATCCAATTAACCCTTGAACATTATAAATATGTTGTTTCACATATAAATACATAATAAAAACCTTAGTAACTCATTAAATCACATTATAACCCAACACAATAGACTAGAAAAACACCTAGCTCAAGCTAGTTACACTAGTTTTCTCGGTTGAACTCTAAATGCTTAAATTGAATCAAAACTCATGTGAATCCACCATTAAATATTGTAAACACATTATTGGACACATAAATTCTCATTTATATCATTATTAACACATATAACATAAGAATCATCCTTAAAATAAGGCTAAATAAGCTAGAATAGTAGCGCTAGAATGCATAAATACACCCAACATCAAGCAGTAGTGGTGAGTCCTTATCTTTTAAGGATAAGTTTATATTTATTTAGTATATTAGTATTTGTCTATTTGAGTTAGTTTGGAGTTAGTTGGGGGTCTGTTCCATCAACTCCCCTGTCAGCCAGTTAGAGGCTTTTCAGACATTCAGAGAGTTCATAAGTTTATCAGTTGTTTTATCAGTCTTTTCAATATGTTATCAGACGCTCAGATTTATGATTTATCAGTATTTCAGTATTTTTAAACCTTATGGCTTTAATCAATTATTTTTGCATCTAATGATCATTACTATTTTACTAAGTGCTCACAGCAGGTACCAGCTCATGGCTTAGCTTGTGTTTATTTATGACCGTAAGCACTGATGTCATGACTAGGGGGTAGTCTCGGGTCATGACATAGATTTGCCTAAGGATGTTTGACTAGATCTAGTAAATTGAATGAAGAGTGAGACAAAGTTTTCTTGGTGGATTTTTGATGATGTTTTAGCATTTTAATATTATTTTTTTTATTTTATATACTTTGAAATCATGGAAACATGCAACTCTTAGCCTATTTCTATACTTTAATTCATCCATTTTGTGATATTATGTAACACACCAAGTTTGGTACCTCGGATGCTACACGGTGCTAACAATCCCGAAGGATCACTAGCTAACCTATAACTGATATTTGTAACCGAGCACTAAATAATAGTAATATTGTAATAACAATATAACTAAAATAAATGCAGAAATCTAGTAAAAAACTTTCCATAAGGTTCAAAATACTAAACAATACCGAATAAAACAACGTTTGGACAAGGTATGATAATACCAAGACTGAAATAACTATCTGAACATGCTATAGTCTGAAAGCCTCTAAACTATCTAAATAAGAAGTTGATGGAACATGTCCCCAACTAACTCCATCTACCAAAAATAACTAAGTATTGAAATACTAGAAGAATGAAATAATTATGTCCTCAAAATATGAGGACTCACCACTGACTCAGACTGCTAAAATCTGAGCTGTCAATGGTAATTGAGAACCTGAGCATCCAAACCTATGGTATAAAATACCAGAGAGAAAAAGAAAAGTATACGTCAGTACGTGTGAATATACTGGTACGCAAAGTAAGTTAAGGCTGAATGCAAGAGTTCTTATGCATGAATTAAACTGACTGAATAACATGAACATGACTACATGAGGATACATACATAATTACATATTGCAACTGAAATCATAAGGATTCTGAATACTTAGATTACTGATAACATGGATTACTGATAACTGAGTAACTGTGTCTGACAGTCCTGATTCTAATGGAACTATCTGAGTTTCTGTAATACCCTGAGTTTTTATGTCATAAACCTCACATCCTTTCTCATGAGATCAGATCCAGTGCAAAGTAATAATTACTCATAAGTTGGCACTCTCGTTTTTATCTTAGCCATATAGTTATTTTTCTTGAGGATTCATGCACCTGCAGACCAGTTCAGTAGCTCATTATTCTTGAAATCCAGTGATTCAGTTCTATCAGTTATACATGATAGCTTGAAGACTAATATTCCTCTATGTTTTAGGTTAATTATCCATATTTGAGGAGGAATGTCCCAAAGGGGGAGATATTGTAATGCCCCACACTTTTCTAAGCTAGAAAATGAACCATTGTTCGTATCTGTGAAAACCCCAATTTTGTTAGCCATATTTGGGCACCTGTATTACCAAGAGTACCTTAGTTATAAGAGAGCTTATGATGTATTAAGTGTGGTTATATGAGTCATTTAAGGTAGTACAAGCTAAGAGTTTCGAAATCCATCAAATTTTAGTATTTGAATTCGCAAGGGTCATCTTTGAATGAGCATAACTTGATAAATATGTGGTATTTCTGCATATTTATACCCACAAAATTATAGAGAATTAAATTAGCTTTCCAACGATACCAATTTCACCAAAATCCGACACCCGAGCTAGGAGTTATGGCTTTGCGAAGTAGAGTGCATTGCCTAACCAATCGCACATGGCCACTGGAAAGCATATGCGATAGCATATGCAACGCCTATGTAACTATAGGTGATATTATATGCGGCGCCTATGTAAATATAGGCGATATCATATGCGGTGCCTATGTAAATATAGGCGATATCATATGCGGCGCATATCTTATGGTTTCAAGTGACTTAAACACTCCGTTTTTGGGTTATTTTGAGGGAAATTAAGTCTTTTGGCACTCCTTACACACCCCTAAACTTAACCTTATAAATTTAAT
>NC_061120.1:85319377-85320591 GCF_002878395.1 Capsicum annuum | reverse complement strand
CGCATATCTTATGGTTTCAAGTGACTTAAACACTCCGTTTTTGGGTTATTTTGAGGGAAATTAAGTCTTTTGGCACTCCTTACACACCCCTAAACTTAACCTTATGAATTTAATAGATTCTAAACACATCATAACCCTATTATTAGTCTAAGTTCATCATTTAAGAGCACTAAAGGAGAAAAACAACTAGGGTTACACAATCAACATTGAGGGTCCAAACTTTCAACGAATCTGTTACCATAAAGGTATGTGGAGTTATGAACAAGAACACCCTTTCGTTCTTGTGCCGAAAGTTTGCATTATTTTATAAAGATCCATGATTTTTATATGTTTTATAATGAATTTGAAGTGATAAATCTTATCCTATGTTGTTGTTCAAGATACTATGACTATTTTGAATGTTTAGAAAATAAACTCCATGAGTTTGAGATTATTGTTATGATTAAAGGCTGAAATTTTTCAGATTTTCGTATAAATTATGCATGCTTGTGATATAAAGCATAAATGTTGAAATGTTTTGATTAAGTATCGTTATAAGGGTCATTAACCCACATTGAGATTGTTGTTTTGAGAATTTATGTGCTACATGCACCCATGTTTAGACTATTTTTGATGAAGTATAGAAAGATTTGACCTTTTGGTCACAACAGATTTAAAATCCACTTTATGAAATGATTTATGGATTTTATCATCTATTTAACTTAAGAAATATGAGATTACCCTTAAAGTGTTTTTTTCTTGTGATTTTTGAGCATAGTATTGGGAGTAGTATTTAGGACCGAGTTGGGTATGTTACTACGGTTTCATACCCCAGAACTACATGCCACCGTAGGTTGAGACATTGACTTCTACTATATATGGAAAATTGAGATAGTGATTACTAAGATGAGATTGTTCTACACAGATGGCAAGGGTAGGACAGCCGTAACCTTACGGGGGCAAGTCGTGGAACATCATGAGTGCTCACATGGTGTATGTGTCGGTTATAAGAACCTCCCAAAGAGTCGTCCCTCATTCTTAGATTAATTTTACTGATTTAAAAGAGATTTGAAATGCAGATTTATGATGTATTCAATATTCCAGATTTCACTAAGATTGCTTGATGAGAGAATAAGAAAAGAATCTTGATATTGGATTAAGTGTAATGGCTCATGATATTCATATTGTCATGTTTTACCATTCATTGTGTATGATTTCAGATTGTAGATTTCTTT
>NC_061120.1:85288728-85319277 GCF_002878395.1 Capsicum annuum | reverse complement strand
TCCAGATTTCACTAAGATTGCTTGATGAGAGAATAAGAAAAGAATCTTGATATTTGGATTAAGTGTAATGGATCATTATATCCAGATTGGCATGTTTTACCATTCATTGTGTATGATTTCAGATTTTAGATTTCTTTCAAGCTTTATGAGCTATTTACAAATGTCCTGTATGATTTGGAAAGAAAAATTATGACATGATCGTTAAATATATATATATATATATGTATATAACTATGTTTATTTCATGCACCCCATGTACTTGGTACGTTTCCATGGTACTGACCCATGTATTCGTATGTGGGCTACATTTTCTTGGAATCTAGGTACAAGGTATATTGTACATCTTCAGATCTAGTCAGTTCACATTATCCAGTCAACAGGTGATGAGTCCTTTTGATTCAAGGGCTTGAGTTAGTTATGCAGTTTGAGAAGTGTTGTATTTTCTTTATTCAGTCGTATTGAGTTGGATTATTTGGGAGTCATGACCCGGCTACCTACAGTCAGTACTAGTAGAGGCTTCATAGACAGTCAGTAGAAGTTGATGTATTCTATTTCAGTTTTGGTTGTAAAAGCAGAGTTGTAATCTTGTAAATTTAGTTTTGCATTTATCATATTTAGAAAAGAGTTATTTTCTGTAGATTTGTATAGATTTATACTTTTTGTTCAGTTGCTTATGAGTTATGCCAGTAGAAGGGTTAGATTGGGGTAACATGTGATTCTAAGTATCATGTGATGTCACGGGACTCAATTTTGGGGCGTTACAAACTTGGTATCAGAGCACAGAGTTCAAGTGTCCTAGGGTGTCTATGAAGCCGTGTCTAGTAGAGTCTTGCGAAATGGTATAGAGACGTCTGTAGAGGCTACAGGGCATTTAGGAAATGTCTCTATTCTTTCAAGTCTTAAATCGTTCAATAGAAAAGTTCTCCAAGAAACTTATACAGATTCTCATCTTTCTCTAGTCAGGCCATCTCTGCCTTATTTCCAAGGTATCAGAAATAGTTGAGCTTAATTCTTCATAGATAGTTATAGAATTGTAAGAGAGCTGCAAAAGTATCCTATCAGTGCTTTTGAGTTCTAAAAACTGAAGTCTTTATTAGGCCCGTAGAAATTGTGCACTAAGCCCGAGTCAGATATGCTTTCAAATTTCTCCTCAGAATCCATAATGATAATCTATACTTCCTTATCTATGTATTATTCTCGAGATAACATGATCAACAAATTCCAGTTCCTCTTCATATAATGCTCTTATATTTGCTAGCAAAAGTTTCAAAAGTTACAAAGCGGCTTGAGAGGAGCCTTTTAGTGTGTTATAAGTCCCTCAAATTTAAAGTTATGCCCTCATTATTACGAGTTATTCAATTAAGATAGAGTAAGGTGTATTCTTAGATCATTGAATGTTGTGTGTCAAGTTTTTATCTCTTGTATTAGGTAATCTTGTTATCATTATGTTTGTGAAAAATCAAAGTCTAGTAAAGCCGTGCGAGGCCTATTTCGATTCACTAGCATAGTTGCTTTGTTATTCATATAATTTTCTTAATCAAAACACACAAAACCAAAGTCTAGTGAAGCCATGTGAGGCCTATTTCGATTCTCTAACAACTTGTTGTTTATCTTGTTATTTTAGTGTTAGTTGAAAGTGTGGCTTTCTATGTAGTGACAGAAGTAGTAACGTTTATTTGAAAGTCTTAGGTTAGTTGAACTTGTGGGTTTAGAAGTGTAGTTGAAAGAGTGGTGGTAAGGGTGATTTATTGAATATGTATAGCTGAATTTTTGATTATGATTGAATTAGTAATGAAGTGATATACCTTTGTTTGTTAGTTTAGTGAAGTTAGAGAAGGATATTATTAGTTAAGGTGGATTGTTGTTTGCTTGAAGTATGAAAAGAGTTATTGATGGTATTTGTTGTGCTAGGAAAGTATAGGTTTTGATGAAAGTACTTGGTGGTTGAGTATTGTTAATTTAGGCTTTCCTGAGATTGCAAGAGGAAGTTTAGTTGAAATTTATAGAGCTATGAAAGTAATTTAGATGTGAAGATGGGTAAATAGTAATGATGTGAAGAAGGAGGATGTGTTAACAGATTATGAATAAGATAGGCCATAGGATTATGATCGATTATCATTGTGTACTAGTTTTTCTTAATGCTATGTTCTATAGTTTGAAGTGAAAATTGTGTGTGAGATTGGGTTGTAAAGCAGGTTTAGCTCTAGATATTAAGTTTGAACAGTTGATGGTTCGGTTGTTGATGCTAGTTATATGAAGGTGATCTAGTAGGCCTGAACAGTGTATTCAAGAGTATAAGATCATATGTTCGTAATTAAGTATGATGTAGAGGTGTGCCCAAGGTGCTATGGGGCTGCATTATTTTTTTGAAGATCATTGCATATTGTGTGGTTAATAGTAAGGTTGAGTTTATAGGTGGAGAAAGGCTAGTTAGATAATTTATATTGTTATTGATATCTAAGTTAAAGAGTTATGATTGAAGATGTTGAGTCTTTTTAGTATGATTTTATTCTCATGGTTTGGGAAAAATATAAGTATAGAAGTATGATCTTGGTAGGCTATGATTATGTGATTATAGATGTAGATATGGTTGCAAATGAGAGTGTAAGTCTTTGATGATGATTATTGAAGCTAGGAATTAAGGATGACATATGGATGGGTTGTTAAAGAACGAAGTCGGTAAGTTCAAAATTAGTTTATTCTTGTGAGTTTAGCATTTATGTGTACATAATAGAATGATGAAATTATGGATTAATCTCGAGGATATGGAGTAGACAATCATACTTAGAATACCATCTTTGACCTAAGGGGGAGATGGTTGTGAAGAACCAAATTGAGTTTTGAGAATTAGATTGTGATACATGTCAATAATGAGTTATAATGAGATAGTGATCCCTTCTTACTCTAGTGTATTCCTTGGATTTCAGTTATTATAACACCAAATCCATCACTTGCTTGACAAATCCATGCCACAGACCTAAGCATATACCTATCATGTGTGCTCAAGCCTATTCTCAACTTCTAGCAAGCATGTAACAGCTTCACTCTGTGATTCGAGTTATCTCTTATGAATCTATGAACTCCAGTCTTATGTTGAATAGCTCATGATAAATATAAACTCATGTTTCAGAGTATGACCAGTTTTTAAAGTCATGATACTAGTGAAGTTCGCATTATATCATGCATGTCCTCAACATAGATTTCTGTAATGAATCCATACCTTTGATATTTTATTTCTCAGGACAAAGATAAGTGTTAATGTTATGTATTGTAGTTTTCGTGCTTTTGGTTCATATGTGTTAGCCCTTTGGTGACCTCTTCCTATGTTAAGATAGTGGTGATGATAGTGGATAAGCAATGGTTTATATGTGAGAGAGTTGATGACCCTCATTAAGAAAGATTATTTAAGCTTTTCTATCTAAGGCTAAAGTGTGAAGTAAGATTGAGGCCAAGTCTTTGATACATGTCATGGTTAGTTAGAAATTGTGTGTATGTTTTAAGAATAGTGCAGGAAAATTATTGTTGATAAAGGTTTAGAGAATATGCGAAGTATGCCTTTAGGGGTATGTGCCTTAAAGATATATGTGATTTTTTAATGATAGGCTTGAATGTCATGTTGGGTGTAAGATGATGAATGCAATATGCACTAGTGAATCCATATCAAAGGTGTTAAATTAGTCATTGAAGTGGTAAGGCATGTTATGCTTAGGGTGTGAGCTCTAAGAAGATATAGAATATTGAATCATGTGGTTTAGACTAGTCTTATGGAGTGGCATGTTGTATCTTATGATTTTTGAGTTAGTCTTGGCCTTGGTTCTACAATTGGTAGATATCAAAATCATTATTACAACTGTAAATCCAGACCTATAATGAGAAAACACAGTAATGTGAGATCATATTTGACAAATGGTACCATTAATGTTGATTATTTCAAATCTTGTTATAATCTTGCAGATATATGGACTAAGTCCTTAGATAGAGAAAAGGTTTGAAAAACATTAAGGGGGATGAGATTGAATCTTGAGTCATATGTGAGAAAACCCAACCTAGGGACTAGAGATCCGACAACCAGGTTCAATGGAATAAATGAATCATATGAAGACTTATTGAGAAAAAATGCACTATTTTTTTAATACCTTCCTATGGTGTGAGTGTATTTAGTTGTAATGATTGTGAGGTTGAGTTTAAAAAAATCTTAATGAAAATCTGTAGCTCGTATGATTGGGGTGCTAAAATTATAGGAGTACACTCGACAAATTTCACCTATGTGAGTGTGGAGGTAGGCCGCTTCCTATGAGAATTGATCTCATTCTCAAAAACATTTATGAAATCGGGATAGCATAATGTCACGACCTGAGGCTACCCCCTAGTCTCGACAATGGTGCTTACATCATAAGTGACCACAAGCTAACCCATGGACTAGTACCTGCTGTGAGCACTGAATAAGATACTGATAATAAGCATATACGGAAACAACTAAATAAAGCCATAAGGTTCAAATACTGTAAATATGATTTAAATCATAAGTCTGAACGTCTGATGACATACTGAAAAGAATGATTAAACAACTGGTAAACTAACTAACTACCTAAAAGACTGAAATATCTGAAAGCCTCTAACTGACTGAAGAGTTGATGGGATAGGCCCTAACTAACTCCAAACTAAACTAACTAAAAAGAAATGCAGAAATACTGAAATAATATAACATGTACTCGACATATGAGGACTCACTACAACTGCTGCTGATGATAAGCTGAACTATCTAAGCACGGTCGGAAACTGAGCGTCTGAACCTATGATATAAGACATCATAGTGCAAAGAAAAATATGCGATCAGTACTTTGAATGTACTGGTATATGAGATGAGGTTAGGCTGAAATGCATGGGTTCATATGCATAAAATAATGACTAACTAAATAGCAAGAGATAACTGATGCATAAATGTGTGAAAGCTGTAAAATCTGAGAATGCATGACCAAGCATGTAACATAATACTGAAATAGTTTATAACCTGAAAATACTGAAATTTGGTAACTGAATAACTGATAAGCTGTATGCTATGGTCAAGCAAATTTGAACTAAATTCTATACTGAATACTAAACTGAGACTGTGGGAGGTATCATCTAATTGACATACCCCAATCTGAGCTAAGTGGGATCCAACTTGTAACCCCAGTTGGAAGGGTATTAGTACCAGGCCATAGGTACTAAAAATGGTTGTGTGGATCTACTAAACTAATGTACTGAAGGACTAATGAGTCACCCTCATCTGGCAGCTGATCTAGTAAGATATGTGTTACCCTTAACTGGCAGGTAAACACTTTATTAACCCTCAACTGGCAGGTTGATATCTCTAACCTACGCTGCTACATAGTTCTAGAACTAAGGGACTATAACTAAAGGTCACACTTTCTACTGGAAGGTGAGCCCCCATCCCTGTGTTTGCTCAGTGCTAAATCCTACTCCCAACTTAACTGAAACTGTAAGTTCCTGAACTATGCTAGATTGAACAATTAACTGAGCATCATAAATAACTTGACTGAATGATAATACTCATAGTTTATCTGAAATCATTCTGAAGATACTGAATTTATGTAAACAATTAGGTATCGAGTGTTCATAACCCATCAACATTGAATAAAAATAACAATAAGGACATATGAAGCTTTTAAAAAACCATAATAAGGATCATTGCTCAAAACCCAACCTTTAGACATTTCATCAAACACACTGGAGTCATGAATTTAAGCATGGGAATGGGTAAATCATGTGATTGAAAACATAGTTACAATACTAAAATCATGAATTAGGGATTTAACATGAGGATTTTAATGCTCAAATTATATAAGGGCTTATTCCATCAAAAAACACTTGTGACATAACTTGTAATCCAAATCAATAACAACTTCATGGAGACAATTCATCATAAATATGTAAAAACTCATAATGTGGTATTAAAAAGGGGATTCTTGGACTCCATGGGTTAAAAGGACCTATGGATGAACATTACACATTCCTTAAATCCTTAATCTTGAAAGAGAAACACAATCTTGATGCTTTTCTCAAAATTTCTTGGATTAGGGAAATTGAATTCTTGGTTTCTTTGGAGAGAAAAAATGAAATTGATGAACTTGGGGGATGATTAGAATTTCCTTTTGAGAGGAAAATTGGGGAAAAAGGGCATGTAATACCCTAATCAATGTTTTAATTTGTGTTTTTATGAATTGGATTGAGGGTAAAAGACTCAATTGTCCCTCAGAGAATTAAATTCACAACTGGAACACGGATTGTAGATTCACCACGATGCGATGAAGACTTCACCACTATAACCACCGCGATGCACCACAATCGCAGTGAGTGGATGGAATCATAATCCAAACATAACCCAATTATCGTTTAAAAAATCTGAAACTTCCTCGAGACATGCTCCTTACACCACTGAACATGAATTAACTCAAGAACCTACATCTCGGGGTTGAGCAAACCCATTTAAAAAAGTTAAGAGGCCAAAAATATGGCTAAGTCCCTAATACTTGGTTAAATTTTTAGGCTTTAAGCCTCTTATACATGCAACTCGGAGCTGACCTAAGCTAAGAAGAGTCTGAGGTATTACACATAAGGCCACGATGTGCTGGCTATAAAGCTCATGTCAAGACCTTGACTACTAGGTGTAAGTTGTATGTTTTTATTTCCCTTAAGCAGTCAGAGTTCAAGTCTGATTACATTACGACTCTGGTATAAAAATTACTATTTTACTAAGTTGAGGTTCAATGCAGAGCACACCTTCATTATGCATGGTAGTCTTTCTTCAGCTAGTAGACTCTCTTGTTAATATTAAAATGAGTGAGGGATTGATGATGTTTTAGTATTTTAATATTAATTTTTTATATTTTAAATGCTTTGAAATCATCACAACACACAACTCTCAGCCTATTTCCATACTTTACTCCATTCGTTTTGTGACATTACTATTCATAGTTACTTTACCACTAACTCATTTATGCTCATTACCCTAAATGAGTTTGTCGCCTTTAAAGGCACATAATGGATGTGATTTTTTGCTGGATCTATTTCATCATTAAGGTGTGTTATTTCATGGTTAGTGGTGGATGAATTTGATCACCATTTTCCTTGAAATTCATATAACTTCCCACTTTACTCATTCATTATCCTATTCTTTATGTTTTGTTACTCTTGTAACTCTTGTAACCTTTATAACCTCTATTTTATTTATATTCCCATTTATTCTTCCTATCATTGCATAGAAGATTTTTCACCTATAAATAGAGGTGGTCTTGCATTACTTTTTTAAGTACAATATTAATATAGAGTTCACAAAAGTTAGTAAAAAAGAGAGTTAATTAGTTTAAGGGACGTGTTCCTTTTGTGAAACATTGAACTCAACTCTTGTACAGATTTGTTGAGTTGTTCTTTGTGAGAAGGCTATTGTATCCTAGAGGGGATAAGTTACGAAGATTACTACTGGACCGATGAAACAATTTGCTGCAGTGGCCTTCAATCTTCTTAAAGAGAGCAAGATACCCGTACCTTAGCTGAAGAAGACGAAGATAACTTTTATTTTTCTTAACTTGTAATTTTTGAGTTGTAATTTTATTGTACTTTCACCAACAATTTTTAATAGAGGTATTACAAGCTTTATGATTTAGAGTTAAATCCTATTTGGAGCTTATAATCAGAGTTGTCTAATTATAGTGGAGCTTGGAAAATCTTGTGAGGACAAGTTGTGGTTTTACTCTCATGAGCAAGGAGGTTTCCACATAAAAATCTCTTGTGTTGCTTTGTTTTGAGCATTTACTTTGTATTCTTGTTTTATTGTTTTTGATAATTCCTTAGAGACCTAGTCCCTTAATGGCGGTGACCTTTACAATTCATCAATTGGTAATTAGTAGTACACTAAAAATAATTAACACCTTGAATGGATTCTTAACTATGTATATATATATATATATATATATATATATATGTATGTATGAAAACACCACCAAACTTGGAGGAAGGACAATCAACCCACGAACCACATAGATTCAATAGACAAATTATTATTAGTGGAAGATAATAATGCATGACCTTATCATAGTTGAAGATAGTAAGCTGTGGTATATAATTTGTGATGCACCTCATGTTCCTATGAGAGAAGTTAAGAAAGGTGAAATCACTAGTTTGGTAACAAAAACTCAAAGGAAATAAGATGAGGAGGATCACAAAAAGATTGAAAAGAATTTCAAGACTAAGAAGCCCATGGTATGTGGAATAGGACATAATGGGTGCAATCGTATCTCTATTTATGAAAGTATATTGAAATCAAGGATTGTCTAAGGACTGCTCTTGAGGGAACCAGTAAAGTCTTGGAATCCTAGGTGGGCATGCTTATTATCCAATATGAGGCTTTCACTATAAAGAAAAGTACACACCAGGTTTTCCTCAATCACCAATGAATTACGCTGTCTTAGTGAAATTATTTCACTGAGCAAATAGGTGAGAAAGAAATTGAGTGTACTACCTAAGTCATGGGAGAGTAAGATAAATTCTAATTTTGAAAAAAGAGATCTTAAGACTCTTAGCATGCACGAGTTAATTAGGAATCTAGACCAATGAACTGAATAAACAGCATGACCAAAAGAAGAAACAACCCAAGCAAGAAAAATCTTTAGCCCTGAAAGCTTCAAAATATGATTCTTATAAGGATGATGAGGATGTTGCCTATTTAGTTAGAAAATTCATTAGAGCTATAAAGAGGAGTGACAAATTTCAAAAAAAGGTTAGTAGTAGCAGACCTACAGTTGCAAATGATTTGTGTCACAAATGTGTCAAACTAGATCATTTTATCAAGGATTGTCTCTACACAAGATGGATTATCAAGAATACCTAAGTTTGGAGGAGATAAAGCAAAGATGAGAAAATGGGTCCCTGATAAATCTAGAAATAAAGCATTAGATGATTATGTAGTTAAGGAAACCTTAGCTGCTTGGAGAGTCTCATCCAGTGAATCAGATGAGCAGAAAAATGAGAAAAACTTCTATGCTGGCTATAGAAAATGATGAAACAACCTACAACTCTCTGTTTGCTTTTATGGAAAGATCAGATGATTTGGTAACTCCTTTTAATATTAAACAAAATCTGAATGACACACTTCAAAGAAGCTAAGAAAACTTACAAATGTTTTGATTGATTCTTTATGTAAGCTCACTGTTGAGAAGGATCTTCTTAAAGAAGAGGTAGCAAAATTTAAAATATGAAAAAATTGCTCTAACCATTTGAATATCTGAGCTAGGAGAACACTCTTTTAAGCTAAATTCTCAAAATAAGAAGATTATGGAAAAACTGATGAAATTAGATGAATCTAATCATCAAGGAAAAATGAGGCTAGTGGTTTGCAACTTGATCTTGAAAAGAAGCTAAATAAGTCACAAATTCTTATATCTTCACTAGAGAAAAATGATGAACTAGAGAGAGACCTAGTTTGTATAAGAAAAGATCTTAACAAGTCATTAAAATGAACTACTTCCTCATAGATTCTTTCTAATCTGACCAATGAAGAAGTAAATTATTGTGGTCTTGGTTGTCAGCACAAAAATCCTCGTTTCAATCCCCATAGTAAGTATATTTCTGTGTCTAAATATCTTCTGTGCACTAATTGTGGAAGAAATGTTCATAAAAATAATATCAGGCAAGTATTAGAGCTAAAATAAACTCTGCTAAGTATTCAGGTAATGCAGTCACTTAATAGGGGACTTGGTCCCCTAACAAAATTTAAGAAGGATAACTGCCTGGCTGGACATAGAAAGTTGTGATCACTCCCTTGTCCCTATTGGGAAATCAGACTAAAATGGGTTCCCAAATGTAGTAAATGATCTCTAAATACAGGTGGGAGTAAGGTAAAGCAGTCAAACATGGTTCATAGATAGTGGATTCTCTAAGAATATGACTGGAAGAACTGACTATTTTTTCTCACTCAAATCACTTTAAGGTGGAGGTGTTTTTCTAGTAACGACAAGAAAGGTTACATTATTGGTGTTAAAAAGATTGGAAACTCATTAATTCATGCTATTGAATATGTGTATTATGTAAGTGGGACTGAACTACAGCTTGCTAAGTATGTCAAAAATTTATGATAAAGGAAATGAAGTGATGTTCTTGTCTGATTGATGTACTATAATTAATATGAAAACTAAAAATTTCATTCTCAAAGCTAAAATATGCAATAATATGTATATGGATAATATCGACTCAGATCCTGGATCTCAATTGACCTATTTAAGTTCTCAAAGTGAGAATGCAGATCTTTGCAAAGAAGCTTAGGTCATGTAAGTTCTTCTTTACTTAACAAATTGGTCTCAAAGGACTTGTTTCGTAGAGTTCCAAAGTTGTAGTTTTTAGCTATAAAAATTTATGATACTTGTGTTAAAGGAAAATAAATCGATCTTCATTCAAATAGAAGAAACAGGTAATTACCTCTAGACCTCTTGAATTGCTGCACATAGACTTACATAGACTTTTCAAGATTTATTGTAGAGGAGGGAAGATGTATGTTTTTATCATTATGGATGAATACTCTAAATTCACATAGACCATGTTCATGAGAAACCAAGGATGAAACATATGAAGTCTTGCTAACCTTTGCCAAATAAATTCAAGTGAAGTTGAATAACAAAATAGTAGGAATTAGGTCTGATCGTGAAACTAATTTTGAAAGTTTTAAAGTTAAAAAATTCTGAGCTAAAACTGGAATTAGTCACAACTTCTCAACTCTAAGAACTTCATAGAAAAATAGAGTAGTCTAGAGGAGGAATAGGACTCGGATTAATATTGCCAGAACCATGTTTTCAGAAGGTGGTCTTTCTAAATTTTTTAGGTTGAAGATGTAAACATTGCCTATTGTGTTAAAAATAGATGCTTGATCATATCCATTCTCAACAAGATCCCTTATGAATTGTTAACTAGACTACTTCAGGCCTTTTGGTTGCAAGTGTTTTATTCTAAACAATTGTAAGGATGAGTTGGGAAAATTTGATTCGAAAAGTAATTTAGTTATATTTGTAGGACACTCCCCAACTAGTAATGCCTATAGGGTCTATAACAAAAGAACCTTATGTGTTAAAGAAAGTGTGTATGTTATCTTTGATGAGTGAAAAAATATGATGAACCCTGCAAGAGATGATGACATAGCTATGGAGGAACGTATTCCTATTCAAAGAAATGGATCGGTAGAAGCTTTTTATCAAGGTCAAAATTCTTAGGATGATGTGGTTGCAGAAGAAGATAGAGAAGAAGAACCAGGTACTCAAGTACAGGATCGTGACATAGATGAGTCCCAACAAGGGATTCAGGACCAAATATTTGAAGGAACTGTTCCCAGAATATCTCAACTAACTTCAATAATGTCATTAGAAGCATAAATCATCTCACGGTCTTGAGAATTTGACTTCTCCATTAGAATAAAGAATGCAAACAAAGGAACTAGTAAGAAACTTTGTGGCTTTTTCAGCTTCCATATACCAAATTGAGCCTAAAAATGTAAAGAAAGCTCTCAAAGATGCTGACTTGGCAAATTCTATGCAAGAAGAACTTCATCAATTTGAAAGAAGCAAAGTCTGGAACCTGATCCCCAGACCTACTGATAGAACCATTATTGGGATAAAGTGGGTATACATAAATAAGTAAGATAACCATGGCATTATCATTAGAAATAAAGCAAGGCTTGTTGTACAAGGATCTAGTCAAGAAGAATGAATTCACTTTGATGAGATCTTTGCTCCTATTGCAAGAACTGAAGCAGTTAGAATTCTTATTGCTTTTGCTACATATATGGGATTCAATTTGTTTCAAATGGATATAAAGAGTTCCTTCTTAAGTGGAAATATAAAAGAAGAGGTATTTGTTAAAAAACCACCTGATTTTGAAGATATTGATCTACCACACCATGTTCTGAGATTAGCTAAAACTCTCTATGGTTAAAGAAGTATCCAAGAGCTTGGTATAAAAGTTTGTCAAAATTTCTTCTCAAAAATAATTTTAAGATAGAAAAAAATTGATGATTGCCTATTTCAGAAGTTTAGAGGAAAAATCCTACTAATTGTGCAAATTTATGTTGATGACATTATTTTTTGTGCAACTTCTGAGTGTCTATGTTAAGAATTTAAACAACTTATGGGAAGTGAGTTTGAGATAAGCATGATGGGAGAATTAATCTTCTTCCTTAGGCTGTCGTTCAAAAAAACAATCCAGGGCACCATGATTTGTCAAGAAAACTACATCAAGGAGTTGCAAAAAATATTCAACATGGGTGATGCCAAGCCTATTCATGCACCCAATGGTGCTAGATCAAAAATGGATGCCGATGAACTTTGTCCCTCAGTAAATGATACTATGTATTGGAAAATCATTGGATCTCTACTTTACCTAATTTCGAGCAGGCTTGATATAATGATTAGTATTGGTATATGTGCCAGATTCCAGGCCTATCTAAAAGAGTCTCTTTTAATAGATGCTTGAAGAATTATCAAATAACTAAAATGATCAGGGGACTTGGTCCTATTCATCATTCTGGAGACAATTTTGATCTAATAGGATATGCTGATGCAGACTATGAAGGGTACCTGGTAGATAGGAAAAGTACCTCTGGAATTACACATTTTCTTGGTTCATTTCATATTTCTTGGGGTTCTAAAGAGAAAAATTCAGTTGCTCTCTCTGCATATGAAGCTGAATATATAACAACAACTTCATATTTGTTCAACTACTTTGGATCAAGAAGTAGTCGAAAGACTTTGGAATTGTTACTAACACTATTCCCTTGATGTACGATAATACAAGTTCTCTAAATATGACAAATAACCCTGTGGAGCATAAAAGGTCAAAACATATTGATGTGAGACATCACTTCCTAAAAGATAATATGGAAAATGGAGCAATCTCTATGAATTTTTGCAAGAATGAAGATTAAGTGGCTGATATCTTCACAAAGTCTCTCCTCAGAGAGCAATTTATGAAAAATACACAGAGATTGGGCCTAATCAAAATGAACTAAACAACCTTAGTGGATCAAATTCCTTAAATCTTGGCTATTATTAGGAATCAGGTATCCTAGTATTAATTTGTTCAATTGGTCTAAATCGGTACTATACCTTTACAATTATACATGCATAATGAGCAAGCACTTAAAGGAGAGATGATGAGACAGACATCAAATAAAAGAATTTCTTTCAAGAAAAGGAGGGACCTGGTCCTATCCCATCGATTAGTATCATGAGTGTACTTATTAAAAATTACATAAAGTGACTTTTCTAAATAGCCACATGTCCTTTCCTATATCTCTAAAAAGTTGTCACATCATTCAAATCTGAAAGGGCATGCCAATAGGGACTAGATACACCCCTTTCCCTTTAAATCTAAACATTACCTCCTTTCCCTTCTTTAAAAACAAATTTAAATTACTTTTTTCTCTTATTAAATCTTAAATATCCATTAACTTTATCCTCAATGATCATCTTCAACTTTTGAATATTTTTTATTTTCCCTTCTTTAAATTGCAATGTCTGAAAAAGCTTCATCTTCAAACCCTTTAAAAGATTAAAAAACTTCTCACTCACCCACACCCATTAAAGAAAAACCTTTTTACATTCCACCTCTAGCACCCTTAGCTTTCATAAAACACACTATGGAAGAGATCTCAGACACCATAAAAAAAACCTAGAAAGAGCCATTGTCAAGGATACTAGTGAGGCATTAAGGTCACCTATAGACATTAAATTACCAAAAATTACTATTCCCTCTGAGACATGATCAATTAATACTCTCTCTAAAAACCCGAATGAACCAAGTTCCCCAACCCTGTCCGAGTTAAACTCTATCTTTGCTTAATTATTTCAAGAAGATCTTTTTATTGAAAAATCAAACCTTTCAAGCAGTGTTTTGGTAGGGAAGGATTGGATGGATCAGAGTTTGACATTACTAGCTATGCTCAAGGAGAGAGTCACATTGAGATGGAGAAAAATCTTTTTACTTAATCTTCACTCCCCATATTTGATACAACTACTAAAAAAACTAATGTGGTTGTGCTGCCTCTACTAGAAGATGAGGAGGAAGAGGATGATGATGTAACCTTGTGATTGAAAATTTAAAGAAAAAAGGGAAGTAAAGGAAAAGAGAAATATTAGGAAACTGTAAGAGTTTTTTAAGACTTATACCACCAGGAGTGTGGAAAAGAAATTACTTGGTGATGCTATAAAAGCTAGCCAATCAACTACAACTAAAATGGGAAATATAAGAAAGCCCATAATAGTGGATGAGAAAAATATTAATGTGGTTGATTTAGCCAAAGTAGAAGGAGACATTGATGCTGATATTGGTGCTGGAACAAACAAAAGGAGAAAAAGACCTCAAAAATAAAAGAGGACCAGGTTCTCTAAAGCAAAACCAAAAGCTACTTCTCCCGAAAGCATATTGCAGTGAAAAGAAAAAGTTTCTAAGGGACCTGGTCCCATTGGTAGAAAAAATGGCTGGGAGTGCATCGAAGATGAGAAAACTACAGAAAGAGGAATAAGTCCCATGTAGGAAAAAGAGAAATAAGATGCTCAAATCTCAAAAGGATCTATCAAAAAGGGTATTTGACCCTAGAATTTTTGAACAATCAGGGATGCTTGAATTAGTTGAGTATGTGAGACATTAAAGATGGTTGCACCGCTTTGAAGAAGTAGTTCCCTCTATGTTTGAAAAATAAGTTAGTGATTTATTTTAAAGAATAAAATTTATAGAAGATAGGTTGAGCCTAGCAACAGTAATAAAAAGGATAAAAATAAAGTTAGATGAGGAAATATTAGGGAAGATTCAAAAAATTCACATTATTAGAGTTAGGTCTGTTAAAAATCAACTACCTTCAGTAGAGTATATGCAAGCTGCCTCTAAAGTGGGATGGACTTTCGTAATAGAAGTTAGAAAGAAGTTCTTGAAAGGTGAGTTTCCGCTGGTGTATGAGTTTTTCAATAAAGTGTTACTGGCCAGGTCAGAAAAAAAGAATGTGGCCTCAACAGTTAACCTATTTCTGATGGAATGTTTGAGCAATTTGAGCTTATAAGTTTGACTGCCTTGATGATTGAGCACATGCACAAGTTTTTGTACTTTAAGGAAGGAAAGCCTGGAATGTCCTATGGGTATTTAATGAATAGAGTGTTCAATTAGTTTAAGGTTGTTTATTTAAAGGGTACAACTAATACTATGAAGTATATGTTCACTATGATAGAAAATAAGTGTGTTGAAGGAAAATTTAGGACCAAGTCCCAAGTTTAAGAGATATTAATGTCTATGAAAAGTTGAGTGTGGAGGTGGATGGACTGAGACCGGCAATAGCAGCAAAAGATGTAGAGATTTCATATCTTGAGAATTCAACAACTATCATCAGAGGGACCTGGTGCTTCGGAGGAACGAAAAACATAAAATGCAGAATTAGAAGCACATGTAACTACTTTTTATAGAGAGGTCACGAGACTGAATATAGAATTCAAGGATCTTACAAAGTAACTTTTGAATACTTACTCTATTGAGAGTGATAGAAGAGAAATGCTCCTTAGATGTCTTGCTCCTAAACCTCCACCCTCTTAAGCCCCACCTTTTATTATCTTTGAGTAAGTTTCTTTTAGTTGTCAATGTGGCTGGTCGATTCAATTCTCTATGTTTTTTTTGTACTGCAGTGTATGGTACTTTTCCTTTTGAATTGAAATGAATGGAACTCTTTATTTGTGTTTGGCATTTATCTCTCATCCATATTTGTTCATTAATGTTAGTGTTGCCTATTGACCATAAGTTAACCTATTATACATATTGATTAACTTTGTTTACTGTCTTTACTAATTTATAAATCCAAAAAGGAGAAGATGGGTCTAATTAGGGTAGATTCTGAGGGACTAAATATCTAATGACACAAATGACTTTGATAGGGGAAAGATTAGTTGAAAGGGGAAGTGATGGAGAAAGAGGGAATTGAAGATTCTTGTGAATGCTGCTAAAGGACAACTAAAGTAAGGATGAATTCAAATGTTCCTTACGGATAAAGTTTGTCATCATCAAAAAATGGGGAATTTTTGTTTAGAATTGTAATACTCCACAAAATCCTAGACGTTTGAGTCCTTTAAAGCATGCCAAAAGAAATCCAAGACTTAGACAATTTCAGCTAAGTGTTAGGACTTGTCATTTCTAAAGCCCCCAAATTTTGAGGAATTTATTTACGACCTTCCCAACCTTAGAAAGTTAGTTTTTAAGTTGATTCATGATCGGGGAATTCAATAGTATATCTCGGGTGAGTTTTAAAATTTTTAGACAAGTATAACGGCCTGTTTCAAACTCTAAAACAGGGGCTCAGGATGATTAGCCCGCGACGCCCTGCCCAGTCCGATTATGGGAGGGATCCCGCGATATAAACCATGGCGCCCTGCCTAGAGTAGTGCTTCAGAGCCCATAGCGCCCTGGCCAGTCTAGTCTGAGTAATTTCTGCAGTTTGTTCTGCCCTTTAAAGGCAAATGGGTCATTTTCCCTTCAACCAATAGGTCCATAACACAATATTAAAGACCCAAATAGCATCATTTCTGATTCTTTTCACAAAATCCACTCAAGAACAAGGCCTAGTTTCATCAAGCTTAAGAATCAATTCTCAAGAACTCACCACAAACTCAACGAAATTAGCAATCAAGGCATGTTAGGTGTTCATCCAAGGGTTTCCATCCACTCTTAGAGTTCAAGAACCTCTTTTAAAACTATAATTTGATTGCTTTCATGAATTTCAAGTTGAATTTAATTGTATTCATGATTATGATGTTAATTGGATTTTTAATCTATGATTTATTACAAGTTTCATGTGAAGTAATTAATATGTGTGTAGTGTTATGTGGTTGTATGTTAAAATCCCCTTGAATTTGTGAGTTGGGATTGTGATCATGATGCTTGCATGTTGATTATTGTTATGTGCATAAAGTATGCTCCCCCAGCATTTGATAAAGTGTTCATGTGAGTTAAAGGGTGAAATCATGACATAATAGTATGTGCACAAGTTCATTCCTCTCAAGTATTTGACAAAATGTCTAAATGAAAGCATTGTTAACAAGCTACTATTGTTATGCTATTGTGACCATGCCATGTTTTACTTTTAATGCTATCGAGTCCTGGTGGTGTTCAATACCCAAAATCTAGCTATTACGTAGAATTACAGTAGCTTCAGAATAGTCTCAGTGATGTCACGTACAATAATATTCAGTCAGTTAACAGAACTCAGTAAACTCAGTCCAGTTCAGTTAGTTAGCTTGATCAGTAACAGTTCAGTCAAGCCAGGTATAGTCCTGCCAGTTGGGAGTAGGAATTGGCACTGAGTGAACCCAGGGATTGGGGCATTCCTGCCAGTAGAGGGTTTGACCCTTAGTAGCAATCCCTATGTTATGGAACTATATTTCATATGAGTTTTCCTACCAGTGAGGGTTGATGAAATGTCTTCCTTCCAGATAGGGTTAACTCACAGCTACTGTTAATATCCCTTGGCAAGGTGCTAACACCCTTTCAATTGGGCTCACAGGTTGGACCCCAACTAAGTTTATAATCAGGGTATGTCGGTTAGATGAACACTCCCACAGTTTCAATTTTAATTTCAGACTCAGTATAAAACCTTAGATAAATTTTCAAAATTAGGACTGCCATAAATAGTCACCCAGTTATTAGTAACTCAGTTAAACAGTCACCCAGTTATTAGTAATTCAGTTATCAGTGATCTTAGTTATAGTAAAGTAGATTCACATGCAATGTTGCATAATCAGTATTTTTAGTAGTTTCAGTTATACATGTACTCTCATTCAGTTATATTCATGTTACTCAACCAGTTATTGTTCATACATATGCCCTTGCATATCATCCTACGTGACTTAGCATACCAGTATATTTAAATTACTGATGCATACTCTTTCTTTTGCGCTATGATATCTTATATCATAGGTTCAGATGTATAGGCTCCTAACTATACTTAGCATCCAAGATTATTAGCAGTAGAGTTATTAGTGAGTCCTCATAGTTCGATGATAGAGTTATAAATTTAATATTCCAGTATTCAGTATATGTAGTAGTCAGAGTTAGTTGGGGACTTGTCCCATCAACTCCATGTTCAGATAGTTAGAGGGTTTCAGGCTAGATTATTTTAGAAAGATATTCAGTTTTTAGTATTTATTTATCATTATCCAGTATTTGATTTTAGTTGTGAAACTTATGGAAAATTCAGCCTAATTCAACATTATTACTGTGTTATTATTCAGTAAATGCAGCAACTACCATTCATGAGTTAGCTTGTGGTCCTTCGGGATTATGAGCACCGTATGACGTTTGGGGTGTAGACTCGGGGCATTACAAACTTGGTATTAGAACCTAATGTTCAATAGAGTCCTAGGGAGTCTGAAAGCCGTATCTAGTAGAGTCTTATACATGGGTGTGTAGCGCGCCATACTTATGGACAAGAGGCTATGAGGCATTTTTGGAACAAGTTCCCTTCTTTAAGTATTCACATCGTGCGAGTGAGCATGAGCTCAAATTAAATTCTTTCTCTAATCCAATGTTTCCTTCTATTTACATAATATACCTCCCAAAAGAACCAACGGAAGAAGAACTGGAAATTAGCCAATACCTCTGCCCATTTAGGTAGATCCCTAGGCAAGCATGTCTCCTACGTGGAATTCAGAGCAACTTTTACCACTCTAGCTCATTTTGTGGCAGCCCAGAATGAATGCGCAACTACTGTTAAGGCCAACCCAGTGGCTAATACTGGTGCAGCTAGAATTCAGGACTTCACATGAATGAATCCTCCATCATTTATAGGGTCTAAGTCTAAGAAGGACCCGCAGGAATTCCTTGATATAGTGCTAAAAGTAACAAATATTATAGGGGTGACTTCTACTAAGAATGCTGAGTTAGCTGCATATCAATTGAAAGTTATGGCTTATAAACGGTTTAAGCAATGGAAGGCTGATAGGGGAACAAATGCAGGGCCCGTAGAATGGGAGGATTTTGCTACTGCTTTCCTTGATAGGTTCTTCCTACTGAAGTTAAGGGAAACTAAGTTTTTGGAGTTTATTAATCTAAAATAGGGCAACATGACAGTGAAAGAGTATTCTCTCAAGTTTACTTAGTTAGCTAGATATGCCCCTCATGTGGTAATAGATAGTAGATCTAAGATGAGTAAGTTTATGTCTGGTGTGTCCAACAGTGTGGTCAACGAGTATAGGACCACAGTGATAATTAATGAGATAGACATATCCAGGCTCGTGATCCATACTCAGCAGATAGAGAGGTTAAGAATAAGGACAAGGAGAAATAGAATAAGAGAGATAGAAGAAGTAGTTTCAACTTCACTCAACCCAAGTTAGAGGGTGGAAATCATTCTTAGTTCTATCTGAATCATCAGTTCCAGCTCCATCCTCAGCCAGTGCTCAGTGCCAAAATTCAGAGATAACAAAGATAGGGCACCAGGCCCTAAACCCCAAAGGTAGTATTAGTAGTGCCCAAACAAATCCTCTTTTCCAGAAGTATGGCAAAAACCATTAGGATATTTATTGAGATGGCAGTGATGTATGTTTTAGATATGGCAAGCCAGGGCATAGGGTCATAGAGTGTCCTCAGTAGGGTTCGCAGAGTCAGCATAATCAACCCCCAGTTTAGTCCAGTCGCTTGAATTAGCAGGGTGCCGCTTCCAGTGCCACTAGTAGGAAACGCCCAAAAAGACTCTATGAATTTCAGTCTCGACAGGATTAGGAAAGTTCCCCTGATGTGGTCACTGGTATATTACAAGTTTATCATTTACATGTTTATGCTTTTCTAGATCCAGGAGCTTCTTTGTTCTTGTAACTCCTTATATAGCTGTTGACTTCAGAGTCAGTCCCAAAATCCTAGCAAAGCCCTTCTCAGTCTCTATCCCAGTGAGTAAATCTATCATAGCTCGACGGGTATACAGGAGCTGTCCGAATATGGTATCTTAGAAAGTAACTTCAACAGACTTAGTAGAGTTAGAGATGACAGATTTTGACGTTATTCTCGGCATGGATTGGATCTATTCATACTATGCTTTAGTTGACTGTAGAAACAGAATTGTCTATTTTTAGTTTTTGAATGAACCTATCCTAGAATGGAGGGGTAGTACTTCAGCACTTAGGGGTAAGCTTGTTTCTTACCTAAGGATGATAAAAATAATATCTAAAGGGTGTGTCTACCATCTTGTTCGAGTTAAGGATTTTAGTTCTGAGACTTCTAGTCGAGTTAGTTCTAGTAGCATGTGAATTTCTAGATGTATTTCCCGAAGATCTTCTTAGAGTCCTTCCTGAGCGGGAAATTGATTTTGGAATAGAACTTCTTCCTGATTCTTATCCTATCTCTATCCCATAATATATAATAGCATCAGTGAAACTCAGAGAGCTAAAACAATAATTGAAGGTTCTCCTACACAAAGGATTTATTAGACCCAGTATTTCCCCATAAGGTGCACCAGTCTTATTCATGCGTAAGAAAGATGGTTTTCTCAGAATATGTATTAACTATTGTTAGTTGAACAAAGTAACAGTCAATAACAAGTATCTACTTCCCAGAATTGATGACTTTTTTGACTAACTTCAGGGTGCCAGTTACTTTTCTAAGATAGACCACAGATCCGTCTATCATCAGCTCAGAGTCAGAGAATGTGACATTCCAAAAACAACTTTTAAACTCAGTATAGTCACTTCGAATTCCTAGTCATGCTGTTTGGTCTTACAAATGCCTCGACAGCTTTCATGGACTTGGTGAATCGTATGTTCAAGTAGTACTTGGACATGTTTGTCATAGTCTTTATTGATGACATTGTTATCTACTCTAGCAGTGAACATGATTATGCAGACCATCTCAGAATAGTGTTACAGACTCTCAGAGCCCATTAGTTATTCACAAAATTCAGTAAGTGCGAGCTTTGGATAAGGTCAGTAGCTTTCCTTGGTCATATAGATTCCTGTGATGGCATTAGAGTTGATCCCCAAAATACCAAAGTAGTAATAAATTGGCCTAGACCTATCTCTCCATCAGATATCAGGAGTTTCTTGGGTTTGGTTGGTTATTACAGATGGTTTGTTGATGGATTTTTGTCTATCGCATCCTCCATGTCCAGATTGACTTAGAAAAAAGTCAAGTTCCAGTGGTTAGATTTTTTTGAGAACAGTTTTCAGAAGTTGAATACTCAACTCACTATAGCCCTAGTTTTGACTTTACTAGATGGTTCAAATGGATTTATGGTATATTGTGATGCTTCTAAAGTTGGTTTGGGGTGTGTTTTGATGTAGAGAGGTAAGTTCATAGCCTTTGCCTCTAGAGAACTTAAGCCTCATGAAAAGAACTATCCTACTTATGATCTTGAGTTAGCATCTATAGTGTTTGCCTTAAAGATTTGGAGCCATTATTTGTATAGAGAACATGTTGATGTTTTTCTCAAACCATAAAATCCTGCAGTATGTATTTTCTCAGAAAGACCTGAACCTGCATCAGAGAAGGTGGTTAGAATTGATGAAATACTATGACATGAGTATTTTGTATCATTTGAGCAAGGCCAATGTAGTGGATGATGCTCTCAGCAAAATGTCTATGGGTAATGTTGCTCACGTGGAGGAGGGTAACAAGAAGTTAACTAAGGAAGTTCATCATCTTACCTAACTAGGTGTCACTTTGTTGATTTGGCAGAGGGTAGCGTATGGGTGCAGAATAGTTTGGAATCATCTCTGGTTTCAAAGTAAAAGAAAAGCAGGATAGAGATCCCAGTCTTGTTAAGCTAAAAGAGTCAGTCAGAGATTAGAAAGTAGAGCTTTTCTCCCAAGGGGGAGATGGTGTATTACACTGCCAGGGTAGACTATGTATGCTATGTGTGGATGGCATAAGACAATGAATCCTTGTAAAAGCGCATGGGGCATGCTACTCGATTCTCCCAGGGTCCACCAAGATGTACCGCAACTTGTAGGAAGTCTATTGGTGGAGTGGAATAAAGAGATACATTATAGAGTTTTTAGCTAAATCCTCGACATATTAGCAGGTTAAGATCGAACATCAGAATCCTAGTGGACCTATGTAGGAGTTCATCATTCCTACTTGGAAGTGGGAGGAGGTGAACATGGATTTTGTAACGGGCTTGCCCCGTACTCGTCGTCAGTATGATTCGATTTGGGTTATTGTGGATAGGATTACCAAATCAGCTTATTTCTTACCAGTTTATACCTCTTATTCATCTGAGGGTTACACCAAGATTTATGTCATAGAGTTGATCAAATTTTATGGAATTCCATTATCCATCATTTCAGATAGAGGTACGCAGATCACCTCTCATTTCTGCAAAGCCTTCCAGAAGGGTCTTAGTACCCAAGTTCACCTCAGTACAACCTTTCACCCTCAGATAGATGGTCAAGCAGAAAGGACTATTCAGACTCTAGAAGATATGTTAAGAGCATGTGCCATTGACTTTAAGGGTATTTGGGATGACCACTTGCCTTTGATTGAGTTTTCATATAATAACAACTATCATTCTAGTATTCAGATGGCTCTATTTGGGACGCTCTATGAGAGAAGATGTAGATCTCCCATTGGTTGGTTCAAAGTGGGTAAGGCCACAGTGGTAGGGCCTTACTTGGTATTTGATACCTTATAAAAAGTTCAGTTGATCAAAGAAAGGCTTAAGACAGCTCAGAGCCAACAGAAATTTGAAAATCTTGCCTACAAAGGGAGTGAATAGGGTTGGCAAGAAAGGGAAGCTCAGTGTCTGATATGCCAGTCTTTATAAAATTGTCAACCATTTTGGAAATGTAGCTTACGAGATTGAGTTGCCTTCAAAGTTAGCTTCAGTACACCCAGTGTTTCACGTCTCCTTGCTTAAGAAATGCATTGGTGACCCAGTAGTTGTAATCCCTATATAGGGTATAGATGTTCAGAACAGTCTCTCTTATGAAGAAATCCCAGTGGAAATTCTTGATCATCAGGTTCGCAAACTCAGAAACAAAGAAGTTCCTTTAGTCAAAGGTCTTTGGCAGAATCAATTCATAGAGGGAGCTACTTGGGAAGCAGAAGTAGATATGCAGACCAAGTATACTCACCTTTTCTATGCAAACTAAGACTCAACTCAAGGTAATAGTTTTCCTTGAATTTACTCAGTTCCATGCTCAGATTACCTTTACAAACAAGATATTGGTTTCAGTTGCATAAAATTCTCATACCATTCATATATTCATGAAATAATTCAGTCATATGTCATGTCTTTAGACGACGGTCATGCTTCAGTTATGCATGTCAGTGTAAGTACAGTTCAGCAATTTCTCTCAGTTCTGTCAGTCCCTTTCAAGGATGAATGTTCCCAAGGGGGAGATATTGTAAGACCCCGCAGAATTCTAGACGTTTGATTCCTTTAAAGCATGCCAAAAGAGGTCATAAACTTAGACAATTTCATCTAAGTGTAAGGACTTGGTCATTTCTAAATCCCTTAAACTTTGAGGAATTTATTTATGACTTTCCCGACCTCAAAAAGTTAGTTTTTAAGTTGATTCATGATTGGGGAAGTCAATAGTACATCTTGGGTGGGTTTTTAAATTTTCGAACAAGTGTAAGGGCATGTTTGAAACTCCAAAACAAGGGCTTAGGGTGATTAGCCCGCGACGTACTGCCCATTTTGGTGCAGGGGGAAACCCATGATGCAGAACATGGTGCCCTACCCGGAGCAGCACTTTAGAGCCCGTGGTGCCCTGGCAGTCCAATCCGGGTAATTTTGCCAGTTTGTTTTTCATTTTAAGGGCAAATGGGTCATTTTACCTTCACCCAATAGGTCTATAACACGGGATTAAAGCCCCAAATAGCATACTTTCTCGTGCTTTTCACAAAATTCTCTAAAGAACAAGCCCTAGTTTCATCAAGCTCAAGAATCAAGTCTAAATAACTCACTACAACCTCTACGAAATTAGCAATCAAGGTATGTTAGGTGTTCATCCTAGGGTTTCTTCCACCATTGGAGTTCAGAAACCTCTTTTAAAACTACAAATTGATTGTTTTCATGAATTTTATGTCGAATTTGTTTGTATTCATGATTATGATGTTAATTAGGTTTCTAATCCATGAATTATTACAAGTTTTATGTGAAGTAATTAATATGTGTGTAGTGTTATGTGGTTGTATATTAAAGCCCCCTTGAATTTGTGAGTTGGGATGGTGATCATGATGCTTGCATGTTGATTATTGTTATGTGCATAAAGTATGCTCCCCCAGTGTTTGATAAAGTGTTCATGTGAGTTGAAGGGTGAAATCATGACATAATAGTATGTGCACAAGTTTATGCCTCTCATGTGTTTGACAAAATGTCTAAATGAAAGCATTGTTAACAAGCTACTATTGTTATGCTATTGTGACCATGCCATGTTTTACTTTCAATGCTATCTAGTCCTGGTGGTGTTCAATACCCAAAATCTAGCTATTACGTAGAATTACAGTAGCTTCAGAATAGTCTCAGTGATGTCACATACAGTAGTATTCAGTCAGTTAATAGAACTCAATGAACTCAGTCCAGTTCAATCAATTAGCATGATCAGTAATAGTTCAGTCAAGCCTAGTACAATCTAGAAATCTGTTCAGTGTCTATCCTTTTGAGAGTAGGAATCAGCACCGCGTGAACCCAGGGATGGCAGCATTTTTGCCAGTAGAAGGTTTGAACCTTTGTAGCAATCCCTATGTTACAGGACTACGTAGCCAGCAAAGGTTAAGATATCTTCTTGCAAGATAAGAGTTGATACATCTCGTATGAATTTTCCTGCTAGTGAGGGTTGACAAAATATCTTTTTTCCAGATAGGGTTAACTCACAACCATTGTTAGTATCCCTAGGCAAGGTACTAAAACCCTTCTAACTGGGGTCATAGGTTGGACCCCAACTCATTTTATAATCAGGGTATGTCGGTTAGATAAATGCTCCCATAATTTCAATTTTAGTTTAAGACTCAGTATAAAACCTCAGATCTGTTTTCAGAATTAGGAATATCAGAAACAATCATCCAGTTATCAGTAACTCAGTTAAATAGTCACTCAGTTATTAGTAATTCAGTTATCAGTGACCTTAGTTACATTAAAGTAGATTCACATGCAACATTGCATAATCAGTATTTATAACAGTTTCAAATATACATGTACTCTCATTCAATTATATTCATGTTACTTAGCCAATTATGGTTCATGTATATGAACCCTTGCATATCAGCCTATCTTACTTAGCATACCAGTACATTCTAAGTACAGATGCATACTTTTTCTTTTGCTCTATGATGTCTTATATCATAGGTTCAAACACACGAGCTCCTGACCGTGCTTAGTAGCCCAGACTATCACCAATAGAGTCAGTGGCGAGTCCTTATAGTTCGAGCATAGAGTTATCATCTCAGTATTCCAGTATTCAGTATATTCAGTAGTCAGAGTTAGTTGGAGACTTGTCCCATCAACTCCATATTCAGATAGTTAGAGGCTTTTAAGATAGATTATTTAAGATAGATGTTCAGTTTTTAGTATTTATTTATCATCATCCAGTATTTGTGTAAGACCCCGCAAAATCATCTCATAGTTCAAGCCTTAGAGCATGTCAAGTGAAGCATAAATCTGGTCCCAAAAGATTAAGAAGTGTCTTCCCTAGTGAGAAGTATTTTGAACCATGTATAATTTCCCTAATATCAACTTCTTACCATGTAGATCACCGAATAAGCTTTCCATCGATACCAAATTTGCCTAAATCTGACACTCGAATAAAGAGTTAAAGCTATTTTAGTGAGACAGTGTGCCA
The DNA here is from genome assembly GCF_002878395.1 of Capsicum annuum. NCBI lineage: Eukaryota > Viridiplantae > Streptophyta > Magnoliopsida > Solanales > Solanaceae > Capsicum > Capsicum annuum. Next base: position 85,293,433 of record NC_061120.1, on the reverse strand, counting down.
CCTGGCACTTTAGCACGTCTCGGGGCCAGCCAAAATGGCAATCGTCAAAATACAGTGAGCCTTCATGATTATGGTGCATCACGCCAAGGCTTAATTTTAGAATTATCAATTTCCAGTGCACCAACACGATTCGACTGCATCGAGGTGCCTTTCCAATTTGCAACCAAGGTGGCAACGCAATTTCCACTGCATCGCGCCATCAAGTAGTTTTTCGATTCTCCAATTTCCAGTGATCTGGCCCAATTATGGTGCGTCGTACCAGCATTTAAAATTGAGATTTTTTAGTTTATTTCCATTAGAGAAAAGGGTCTTTTCCTAACCCCTATATATACTCCTTAACACGGGATTTGGCCTTATTTCACCCAAAAATCATTGTTTTCTCTCAATTCTCTTCAACATCAAGAGCTAGGGTTTCTACAAAATGAAAACCCTTTCTTCTTCTTTAACAGAAATTAAGAAATCAAGAATCTCTCCAAGAGCTATCAAGAAAGAGTTTCTCTAAGGTATGCAGATGTTTATTCTTGGGTTCCTTTCATCCAAAAAGCTCAAGAACCCTTTTCTAAATTTCAAAGATTTTATGTTTATGAGTTTTCATGATCTATGTGAGTTGAAACTGATGTTCATGATATTATTTAGTTTTGATTCATGTTTTTTTGCAAAGTCTTCAAGTTTTGACCCTAGTATGTGATAGTCATGTGATGTTTATGACGAACCCTCTTCAAATTGCTTGTTAAGAGATGTGTTCATGTTAGTTATGTGTAGAAATTGTTTAATAAGCAAAGCATGCTCCCCATATGCTTGATAAAATGCTTATGTGAATGAATTAGAGCCATTATAGCATGTTGACTAGAAATCCCCAATTGTGTGTAAGCCCATGCATGCCAAATGATTGTTGAAAAGCCTTAGTGAATCAATTGTGGCATGATAGCATGAAATTCCCCAATTATGTGATTTTTGATACATTCTAAGACTTTAATACATGCTAATATTGGATGAATGAATTGTAACGTTATAGCATAAAGTTCCCCAATTATGTGTTCTCCAGTACATGTCAAGACTTAAATATGTGTGAAGTGCTTGATGCAAGACCTTGTTGAATGGAGTATGATCCAATAGCATGTCCCCCTATGTTATTACATGTTTTGGATTCCTAAATGCTTGAAGTGATGTATTAGTGATTGTGATGGTGAAGGATTGACCATGTTCTTGATTATTCAAGAATTGTTTTGTTTTACTTTTATGTTATCGAGTCCTGGGGGTATTTATACTCAATAATTTAGTTGCTGTCTAGAGCCCATGTCAGTTTTCATGATAATACTAGACGAGCCATGATACTCAAAACTCAACGAGTTATAGAACTCTGTATTCTTAGACATATACAAAACTTAAGAAATCTTAGTAATCTCTATAATCACCGTAATCTTAGTATTATTAGTAATCTAGCCTCAGTTCTGTACCTAGCTTAGATCTAGTAGTATTTATGTGTTCAGTTCTAACCTCTTTAGTAATCGAGTACTCTATTCAAAGCTCAGTGTCATTCAGTTAGATAACGAGATTTAGTAGTATTCTATCAGATACGGAACCAAGTGAATTTAGCTTAACTCAGTTAGATTATTCGAGAAATATAATCAGTGTCAGATTTAGCTTAGTTTGTATTCAGTTAAGAATCAGTTCGGAGTATTTCAGTTGGAGTAGGAGATAGCACCGAGCGAGGGAAGGCATGAAATCTTCCCATCAGAGAGGCAGATTCGTTAGGAGCAACCCCTAAACTCCAGAACTGCGTGGCCAGCACAGGATGCAGGAGTCACCCGTCAGGAAAGGCTGGTCACATGTTAGATAGGTTTGACTATTATATTACCTTAGGCTTGACTTACTGAGAGGGTCATCTAGGCTTGACCAGAAAGGTCTTTACCTGTGGCATAATATTGACACCCTTCCAACTAGGGTTACACTTTGGACCCCACCAGTTGAGATTCGGGGCATGATGGTTAAGTGAATACTTTCCATAATTACAGTTTTACTATAAATCTTTAGAAATCAGGAATGTCAGATACTGTCATATATCTTAGTGAGTAACTTAGATAGTTTCATTGATTCATGGACCAACCGTCAGATAGGCTTAGTCCCATATAAAGTTATTCTATATTAGATCTAGAGATCACCTATCAGATAGGATTGATTGTATCTCATATTCAATTGAGTAATCTAATTATCAAATCCCGAGATCACCCATTGATATCAGTCTCAGATTTAGTTGGGTAATCTCATTATTAGATCCTAAGATCACCCATCAGATAGGCTTGATCCCAGTCTCATATTCAGTTGAGTAATCTCATTATCAAATCCTGAGATCACCTGTCAGATAGGCTTGATCTCAGTCTTAGATTCAGTTGAGTAATCTTATTATTAGATCTAGAGACACCCGTTAGATAGGCTTGATCTCAGTCTCAGATTCAATTAAGTATACTGGTTATCACATCTAGAGATCACCCGTCAGATTGGCTTGATCTTAGTCTCAGATTCAGTTGAGTGTTCTTATTATCAGATCTAGAGATCAACCATTAGATAGGCTTGATCTTAGTCTAAGATTCAATTGAGTATTCTTGTTATCAGATTTAGAGATCACCCATCAGATAGGCTTGATCTCAGTGTCAGATTTATTTGAGTATTCTTATTATCATATTTAGAGATCACACGTCAGATAAACTTGATCTCAGTGTCAGATTTAATTAAGTATTCTTTTTATCAGATCTAGAGATCACCCTTCAGATAGGCTTGATTTCAGTATCAGATTCAGTTGAGTATTTTTGATATCAGATCCTGTGATCACTCTCTAGATAAGACTAATCTCAACTCCAGTACTCAGTTATCAGTATTAGATAATTCAGTGTTCAGTATCTCAAGCATTAGTAGTTAGTTCAGATGGCAGTAGTATAGTATCCGAGTTTTAGTATTTCAAGTCATGATGATTTTAGTTATGGTTCCTGTATTCACGCATGTGTTCTCATTCCGTGCTCTCATGATTATTCAGATAAGTAATTATTCATGCATAAGCCTTTGCATTTAGACTTACCTCATCTTCATACTCAGTACATTCTTATACTGATGCATTTGCACTATGGTGTTTTATTTGACACCATAGGTTCAGAGGCACGAGATTCGGAGTACCCTTAGAATCTGAGTCCCAGTCAGCAACAGTAGACATAATAGTGAGTCCTTTTCAGTCGAGGATGATCCTTATTTTTTTATCACATTAGACTTAGTTTATTTTCAATAGACAGAGTTAGTTAGGGATATGTCCCATCAACTCCACAACTCAGATAGTTTAGAGGCTTTTTGGATAGATGTATCAGTATTCAGTTTTCAATTTTGACTATTCTTAGATGTTTTGAACCTTATGGCCAGTTTCTATAGTTATTATATATTATGTAGTGTTTAGGTACAGATATCCGTAGAGGTTTAGCTTGTGATCCTTTAGTATCAGAGCCTAAGGTTCAATAGTATCTTAGGGAGTCTGAAAAGCCGCATCTGATAGAGTCTTGTGCATGGGTGTGTTGCACGCCACATTTATGTACAAGAGGCTATAAGATGTTTTAGGAATAATTTTCCTTCTTTCAGTATTCATGTCGTGTGAGTGAGCATGAGCTAAAGTTGATTCTCAGTCTAATACACCTCTTTCTTCTATGTACAGAGTATGCCTTCTCGCAGAGATTATGTTCGTAGGGTTAGTGACCAGCCTCTTCAGCCAGTAAATCCTGAGAATGAGGGTATGTCAAATATAGAGTTTTGGGCAGCTTTTCAAGCGCTAGCCCAAGCTGAGACTAATATTCAAGGTAACCGTCAGGCTATGACCCACCTCAATAAGATAGGGGTTTGGCCATAGCCATAATTAGAGATTTCATGAGAATGAGACCGCCAAAATTCATTGGGTCAGTAGCAGGTGAAGACCTACAACTTTATCTAGAGGAGGTAGGGAAGATTACCTAGATTATTCATGTTTCTGAGGAGAAAAGTGTAGAGTTAGTGTCCTATAGGCCGAAGGATATTGCTCATAATTGGATAGTGATATGGAATAAGGGTAGAGGGGAGGATGCAGCTTCCGTGACTTGGCAGGAGTTTCAGAATGCCTTTTTAGATAAGTTTTTCCCACTAGAGGTAAGGGAAGCTAAGGTACAAGAGTTCATGAACCTAAGGTAAGGCCCCATGATAGTGAAAGAGTATTTTCTTAAGTTTAAACAGTTAGCTAAGTATGCCTCTGACTTGATAGCTGACCCTAGAGCGAGTATGAGTAAGTTTGTAACTAGTGTGTTCAGGTTAGTCTTAAAAGAGTGTAGGGTTGCTATGCTTAATAGAGATATGGACCTTGCTAAGATGATTATACATGCATAGTATATTGAGGCAAATAAGATAAAAGAAAAAGAGAGAGTGAGTAAGAGAGCCAGAACAGGTAGTCATGATTTCTGTTAGGCGGTGTCCTAGAGTGGTAGCCATTTTCAGCATAGCTAGAGATTTTCAATCCCAGCTCCATCCTCAGCTATTGTACCCACACCGAAGTTTGGGGATGTCAGTTATGATGGGGTTCCAGGCTCTAAATCCCTGAGTACTACTAGTGGTGCTCGTACCAATTAGCTTTGTGGAGAGAATGGCAAGAGCCACCTAGGTGTGTGTAGAGTCAGTAGTGACGTGTACTTTGGGTGTGGTGAGC